>NW_020954576.1:51149852-51183766 GCF_900497805.2 Vombatus ursinus
AAGTAACATAGAAGGGCAACAGGAAGCCTGAGGGAGGAGGGGCTGGCCATTGGTGCCAGGCCATTAATCTTGATTATCAATATATAATATTCAAGCTGGGGATTGCCACAGGGGAGGGCAGACCAGGTTGAAGGGAGCCTTTGATGATCATGGTTTGGTTAACAGCGCGAAGGTCCTGCAAGAGCCTCCATTTTCCCGATTTCTTTTTGATAACGAAAATAGGGGTATTCCAAGGGGAATCGCTATATTCAATCCGGCCAGTGAGGAATTGCTCCCGCACTAGCTCCTCGGCAGCCTCAACCGAACCCCGACCCCAAATAAGAACAGGGTCGGGACCCTGCCACTGGTTAGTAAGGGGATCTTTCCACAGTACTTTGGCATAATTGTGCTGGGATTCGGGGTGCCAAAACCTATCAGCCGCTGATTTGCCAGTATCATCCAATTGAAGAAAATTTAATATGAAAAGAGCATGGCTGACCAGGTTCCGAGGGGATCCTTTGACCGGGTAGAATGCCCCTCTTCGAAGTTTGGTAATAGTGTTTTTTAAGGTTTGATGGGCCCGTTCCACAATACCTTGCCCTTGAGGATTATAAGGAATGCCTGTGACATGAGAGATACCAAGGGTGGCACAGAAGGAGCGAAAAGCTGTGCCAGCGTAGCCAGGCCCATTATCAGTTTTAATAGACTCGGGCTTGCCCATAACAGTGAGGCAAGAGAGGACATGAGCTATCACGTGGCAGCAGGCCTCACTGCTCTGCAATGTGGCAGAGAGAAAGCCGCTGTGAGTATCGATGGAGACATGCATATATTTTAAATGACCAAAATCAGAAACATGAGTCACATCCATTTGCCATAGGGCATTAGGAATTAAGCCACGGGGGTTCACTCCTAAATGGGGGGTGGGGAGAAGGGTCACACATGAGGAACATTGCTTAACAATCTGTCGAGCTTGTTCACGAGTGATTTTGAACAAAAGTCTAAGGGTGGTAGAATTAAGATGATGAAGGGAGTGGGCATAAGTGGCCCTATCCACAGGGGACGGATAAAAAGCCGAAATAGGCATACGGGTGGTGTGGTCAGCGAAGTCATTACCCTCTGACAAGGGACCAGGGAGACCTGAATGTGCCCGCAGATGGCCAAGAAAAAAAAAGGGGCAGCCCTAGCACGGATGGCGGACTGTACTGAGAGAAATAGCTGAATTGCAGAGGAGTTAGGTTTTAGATGGGAGGCTGTTTCTAATGAGGGGACAGAGTGGGCCACATATGCACTATCTGTATAAATGTTCAAAGGAGTGGAAGGAAAAGTTCGGAGGACTACAGAAACAGCAAACAATTCCACTAACTGGGCAGAGCGATAGGGTGTGGACAGAGGGGTAGCCACGCCATTGCATGAATATGCAGCGGTCCCAGATGAGGAGCCATCAGTAAAAACTGTAAGGGCCCCTACTAAAGGCTCCGTAGAAGTTAATTTAGGGAAGACAAAGGGGTGTGTGTGAATAAAATGTAACATTTTATGAGCAGGATAATGATTATCTATATTTCCGGGAAATGAGGAAAGCGCTATAGGCCAAAGGTCAGAGGTACGAAAAAGCCAATCAACCTCCGCCTTTGCATAAGGTAGAATGATAGAGTGAGGCTCCTGACCAAAGATCTTAACACTGGTATCTCGGGCTTGAATAATGAGTTCTGCTACTAGATTATAATAAGGAACAACAACCTTGGACGAGGAGGAGGGAAGATGAACCCAGAGAAGGGGAGAGGCCACCTGCCAAAAGACTCCCGTGGGTGTGTGTGAAGTGGCACAGACAATAAAAAGGAATGGAAGGGAATAATCCAGGGCTGACACAAATTGGCCTTGAATGGCTTGTGTGATTAAGTCTAAAGCCTTTTTGCCTTCAGGAGTTAATTGTCTAGGTGATCGGGGGTCTGGGTCCCCCCTTAAAATATCAAACAGAGGTTTCAAATCACCTGTAGTAAGACGGAGATAGGGGCGGATCCAATTAACATCCCCTAACAACTTTTGGAAATCATTAAGAGTTCTTAAATGACTAGTTCTCAATTTCAGGTTAGAAGGCCTAACTAGGGAACCACGGAGCTCAAAACCAAGGTATGTATAAGGGTCCGTGACTTGGATTTTCTCGGGGGAGACCTGCAGACCCCATTCAGCAAGGTTTCGCGAGAGAAAAGCAAAGCAATGGGAGAGGGATTGTGACTCGGGGCTAGCGATTAATATGTCGTCCATATAGTGGAGGATATAAAGGGAGGGCCAACGATCACGAGCGGGTTGAATAGCCGCAGCCACAAACTTTTGGCAGAGTGTAGGGCTATTAGCCATTCCTTGGGGGAGCACTTTCCACTGAAAGCGTTTCATTGGGCTCTGAAAATTCACAGAAGGCAAACTAAAAGCAAAACGAGCACGGTCAGCAGGGTGCAAAGGAATAGAGAAAAAGGCATCCTTAAGGTCAATAATGATTTTAAAAAATGAGCTGGGGATTGCCACAGGGGAGGGCAGACCAGGTTGAAGGGAGCCTTTGATGATCATGGTTTGGTTAACAGCGCGAAGGTCCTGCAAGAGCCTCCATTTTCCCGATTTCTTTTTGATAACGAAAATAGGGGTATTCCAAGGGGAATCGCTATATTCAATCCGGCCAGCGAGGAATTGCTCCCGCACTAGCTCCTTGGCAGCCTCAAGCTTCTCCCTTGGAAGTGGCCACTGATCAACCCACACGGGCACGTCATCCTTCCATAGGATACGGTCTGCGTGGGGTGCAGGAATATCAGCGGCCATCAGGATAAATTTCCCAGACCTAATCTTTCAGGGCGAGGAGAGGCCTCAATGGGAGAACGAATGCCCTGTGAGTTTTTTCCAAGACCTTGGCCAGGTAGGAAACCCTGCCTCAGCATCTGAGAGGTAACAAGATCACTCGGACTGCACATAACCATTCCCATCTGTGAGAGAATATCCCGGCCCCAGAGGTTAAAGGGAAGGCCAGGAATAACATAAGGTTTCACAAGACCAGTGTTATTCTCAGCATCCGACCAGGTCAAAAATTTGGCACTCTGCTCAGGATCTACTGCCTGGCCTATGCCTTTAAGGTTAGTAAGGGCAGAAACTAAAGGCCAGGAAGCAGGCCAGGACTCCTTCCTAAGAACGGTGGCATCAGCACCAGTATCCACAATCCCTTCAAACTGTTTGCCCTCGCAGGGGCTTTTGGGGGAGAACAGGCTGAACCCAAAAGGCATCGGAGGAGCCGAAGCCACGCGGGCCACGAGGGGAAGGCCTCTGGGAAGAACCCACGGAATTATCAAGAGGAAGCAAAAGAAGCTGCGCCAGGCGCGTACCCGCCGGAATGGTTTTTGGAACAACAGAGGCGGTAGAAACTATCACCTTGATCTCACCAGTATAGTCATTATCAATTACTCCTGGATGTACAAAAAGGTCAGAGATCGTAGAGGAGGCTCTCCCAAGGAGAAGGGCAAAGAGCCCCGGAGGGCAGGGACTGAATACCCCAGTACCAAGGACCTGAGGTCCCTGGTCTGCACTTAATACTGTGGTGGAGGAGGAACGGAGGTCCAGTCCGGCGCTGCCAGGGGTTGCTCGGGAGAGATCAGAGATTGAGACATGGCCAGGCGAGCGGCCCCAGGGCCGGCCTGTGAGGGGATGAAAGGGGCCTGGGGCTGGCCCCGGAGGAAGTTTCCCTGCGACAAGGGGAGGCCCTCAGCGGAAGTTTTAGAGCGGCACTGAGAGGCCCAGTGATGACCCTTCTTACATCAGGGACAGAGGCCAGGGTGACCAACACGGCCTTGCTTGGCGTTTGGGCAATTTCTAGCAAAATGACCAGGAGTGCCGCAATTAAAACATTTAGGAGAGGCGTTGGGGGGGGCAGCAGCAACAGCCCCGGCAAAGGCATCCTGTAACGTGGCACCTATAGCGGCGCCAATTTGGCGACTGGAGCCAATATCCTGACAGAGACGGATATAATCAGAAAGAGACCCCTGACGTTTTTGTGGGCGAATGGCGGCCTGACAGGCAGAATTGGCATTTTCAAAAGCAAGCTGCTTGACAAAATCACTGTCGCCCTCAGATGGCCCCAACAGTCTTTCCGCAGCCTCAGTTAGAGGACTAACAAAATCAGCATAAGGCTCCTCAGGCTTCTGGCGGATGGAGGCGATAGAGGTCGTGGCGGGTCCTTTAGGAGGTAACAGCCGCCACGCCTTTCGTGCAGCAGCCTGAATTTGAGCAAAAATTCCGGAAGCAAACTTAGATTGGGCCTCATTAGTATTAAAAGGAGGAAGGCCAACAAGCATTTCATAAGTCCATTCCGCACTTTCCCCTCCGGCCTCACGATTATGGCGGGCCGCTTCCTTATATAATTCTTTAAATTCAGATTTCCAAAGCACAAAATTTCCTCCACTCAGGGTGGCGCGGGCAAGGTGAAGCCAATCATGAGAAGTGAGCCATAAATGATCAAGGGCATCAAGGATGGAGAGGGTGAATGGGGCAACAGGGCCATACTAAGAGACTGCCTCTTTTAGTGTTTTTAGCGTCTTATACCCCAGGCGTCTATATTGCCGGGGGGCAGCCTCCTCTCCCTCCTCGTCAGTGTCACTTGACGCAGTTTTGTCCTCAATAATGGGAAAAAGAAAAGCGGGGGAGGAAGAGAAAAGACTCCTTTTCTTAGGGAGTAAAGACCCTGCATCTTTAGGGGAAGGGAGGGAGGCCAAAACAGGGGATTCGGATTTGGGTTTGGAGGTTACTATAGGGGCAGTGCGAGCAACAGCAGGGCCAGGGATGCAATCAGCGAGTTCCAAATCAAGGAGCCGTAGTTCCTTAAGCAGCTGTGCTTTCTCTTTCTTAAACATCAACATCTGTCGGAGGGACTGAATCTGAGAGGAGAGTGAGGTCAAGGGAGTATCAACAGGCGGAAAAGGGGGAAGAGTATGATAAGAAGGGGGAGCAGAAGGGGGCAGAGAAGCAGGAAGATGAGGGGTTGGGAGTGGAGAAGCAGGAGCAGCGGGCGCGGAAGCAGAGTGCTGTATAGTAGGAAAACATGCAGGAGCAGCACTGAAATTACAGGGGTCATTATAAGAAGCAGCCTCCTGCTCAAGGTCAGCTGCGTCAGTAGGATCTAAAGTATCATTTGACCTCTTGACCAAAGCCTCTTGTAAAACAGGATAAATGCGCTCAACTTTCCTACTTTGGGAGGAAAAATCATCTAAGGGCATGTCGATGGACACAGAATCACAATCCTTCCTAGACTCATCCTCTGTTGCGGGTGGGGCTGGTAATGGACAAGGAGGCTCCGGGGGGCCTCTGTCTTTTTCACTGACAATCTTACAAACCTCAGTCTCAAAAGGACTTATTTTCAAAATATCATAAATACAATTCCAGTAATTGAACGCAGTAACAGGGACCTTCTCAGGCCCGAAAGTTCTAAAATAATCATTAAGACAATCTCCCACCCGTTTCCATCTTTTCTCATCTATAGTTCCTTCCTGGGGGAACCAAGGACAAACGTCCTTTAAAAAAACAAAAAATTGTATAAGATCCTTTTTCTTAACCTTTACTCCCCGTGTCTTTAATGAGGCCTTAAGCCCTTCTACAAATTTTTTATGACTACTAGCATCCTGCCCCATTTTGAGAGTGTCTCCTTACCTCAGGTCTCTATTCTGCAGATCAGGCAAATCCGCGGCGACCAATTCTCATGTATCGTGACTGCAGTCGTTTTTTCCACAGGAGCACACACCAAAAACCTTTACTCCTTTTAAGGGGGTCTCGGGCCCCACGTTGGACGCCAAATGTCCCGTCCCGCGGGACATCAACGGAGGTCCGGACCTATAAAAGAAGAAGGGGAGCAGGGGACACAGGAAATGGAGACAAGACAGGCTTTCTGATCAAGTCTCGTTTATTGAAGGCAAGCTCAGGGTAGTTATACACACAGTAAGAGGGAGTGGGGAAGTTCCACCAACGGTATAGGGGCGGGGTATTCCAGGAAGAGGTACAGCTTTGACCGTAATCTGTTCTTATCACAAGGACCACCAAAGGTATAGGGGTGGGGTATTCCAGGAAGAGGTACAGCTTTGTCCGTAATCTATTCTTATCACAAGGAGGCCTTGATAGCTGCAACGCTAGTAATTTTCCAGAGGTCATACTGGGCCTGTGGTCCCTTACAGCCATCCCCACTGCTAGCACCAACTGCTGACCAACTGTCATCAATGTGGCATAAAGCCAGCCTAGCTGAGGCAGTAAGGCACTGGAGAGAAAGAGATAGCATGTGCCAGGTGGCAGATGTCAGTCAAATCACTAATACTACCCCAACCACCACCACCCCTCAGAACCAATGGGATCAGCCCAGAACCCTTGGCCCAAGGCCCTGAGAATAACAGCACCCTTCAGGCCACTAGCCTTGCTTCCAACTTGGTCCTCAGCGCCATTGTACAAAGAATCAATCTTTGTGGAGATTCCACTTGGAAAATGTCTTTGCAAGTGCTGTAGCTAGCCTCTGTCTCCTTGGTGGTTGTAGCCACTGATAACCCAGGAAAGAAAGTTCTCACTACCAAAGTCTTTGGTGCTGTCAAATGGATCAATGTCAGAAGCAGATACAGTTTTATCAGTGGGAATAATAGTAAAGATGCATTATTAGCGTTACCTAATCTGGGAAATAGGTCCCTGGACTTTTCCTTCTGCCTTATGCCTGCACCCTTCAGAGTAGGTTATCTCCCCCATTAGAACATGAACCCTTCAGGAGCAGGGACTGTCTTACAGTATCTTCCAAAACTTGACCTGATGCTTTACACTTAGTAAAAACTTAATAGGTTGGTTTCAGGTCACACGATCAATGAGATGGAGAACATGACACTTTCTCCTAAACTCCAAACCTCTCATACCTCTCCAAAATAATAATCGTATATAAGAGATAAAGCAATATCAGTTATCTCCAGGATCTTAGACACTAAGAATCCCAACAAACTAACAGCAGAGAAGGCTAGTCACTAGTTCTTAATATGTTCACTCAGTACTCCATCCCCCACCAGCCACCATCAAAGAGGAAGGAGTTAGAAAGTGAGTGATAGGGAAATATAAGGGAATAAGTATTCATATAGTATCTATTACATGCTAGGCACTGTACTGAGCATGTTTACGAATACTATCTCATTTGATCCTTACAACAACCATAGGAGAGAGGTGCTATTATTAATCACATTTTATGGTTGAGGAAACTGTGGCAAACAGTGGCTAAGTAACTTCCCCAGGGTCACTCAGCTAGTAAGTGCCTGAAGCCAGATTTGACCTTGAGCATTCCTGACTCTAAGTCCAGTGCTCTATCCAATGTGCCACCAGCTGTCTCTAAAGCAAAAACTGAAATTACCAAAGATATCAGAAAGAAGAACACTCAGTTAACAACCTTGATTACAAGGTAAAACAGCATAGACAGTAATAAGGGAAGGTCATTTCCAGATTATCTAAATGAGTCCAGAAATTTTTGAATAAATATTACAGGATAAAGGAAAATGTATCAACACTTGAGCCAGAGGACCCAGCAGATTCTCGAGAGAACATGGAGTCACAATAGGCTGTCCTTGAATGGTTTAAGAGAGAAATAAAAATTACCAAAGCAGAATTTTTGGCCTGCAAAGCAGCAATTATTAACAGAATAGAAAAAAACAAACAAACTTCAGTCCACAGTGGCAAATGTCACCAAAGAAACAAAATAGAGAACAAAGGCTTGGGAATGCAATACACAGATGTGAAGGACAATTTGAAAGAACAAGAAGAAGAAAGCAGCGATGTTAAAAGAAAATAATTTTTATACAACTAAAACATTGATCTTGAAGACAGGATGTGTAGAGTTAATTAAAATGCTTTTTAATTCAATCATGTATTCACCTGTATAAAGATGTTAGGGGAAAAGGGGGGGGCTAATGTGATTCACCCCATCACACCCATCTATGGATGGCCCTGGGCCCTATGCTCCACTAAAGATGATCATGGACTGGTATTCTGGGAATGTACAGCATTTCACAGCATATAAACAAGTCCCATTATGAATTCTCCGTCCAAGAGGAGCCAAGAAGTCATTTAATCTCCTCATCTGCCTCCATCTTACCCAATTCTCCTCTGATCTTACTTGTCAGAGATAGATAGTATTATCTTTAAGTCTATTGTAAAGCACCGGTCTGAGTTGATCTGCCATCTCTGCCCAAGGATGTACAGTCCTTTCACCTAGAGTCTTTTCCATAGAGAATTGCTGAGGCCGGGAGGGTCTATACGCCAGTGTGCATATTGCCAGGAAGCCACAGCCAAGATGGAAAGAAGCCACAGAGTGAGGTGGAGGAGAGGGAGCCACTCCTGGTGCCCTAACTGCAATCTGTGCTTCTCCAGTGGAGCCGAAAGGGCATGGGGAGGACTGGGCCCACTGCCCCAGGAAAAGTATGTGGAACTGAAACCTCATGACATAGCGCAGTGAACACAGAGAGAAAGACAAACAGAGATAGACAAAGACAGAGAAACAAAGAGAGAGAAACAGAGACAGAGAAGGGGGGAGGGGGAGAGAGACACACAGAGAGACAGAGACAGAGAAAGGAGAGAGAAAAAAAGAGAAGAGAAAGAGAGAGGGAGGGAGGGAGAGACAGAGACAGAGAGAAGAGAGACAGAGACAGAGAGAAGAGAGACAGAGAGAGAGAGATGTGATCAGATAAACCAGCAGCGGTGGTGACTGGTGAAACTACTAAGCTCTGGTCCGTGAAGCAGAAAAACCACTTTGTATTTATCTGTGCTCTCATTCACTTTCTTTTTTCTCTCCAAACAGTCGGGATTGGGGGTAAGGAAGAGGTTTAATCCCCTGACTGCATCCACTACAACCTTTAAGTAGAAGCCTGTTCCTTTTTTCTTTTTTTTTCTTTTCTTTTCTTTTTTTCTTTTCTTTTTCTTTCTTTTTTTTTCTTTTTTCTTTTTCTTTTTTTGCTTAGGCAATCAGGGTTAAGTGACTTGCCCAGGGTCACACAGCTAGTAAGTGTCAAGTGTCTGAGGCCAGATTTGAACTCAGGTCCTCCTCACTCCAAGGCCAGAGCTCTATCCACTGCACCACCTAGCTGCCCCCTAGCTTGTTTTTTAAAGGCATATTTTTATACTATTTGAAATTCTTATTAAAGTATATGACCATTTACAATTATTTGGGTTCGAGCTTTTTTGTTTTGTTTTGTTTTTTGTTTGGTTTGAGTTTTTTTTTTTTTTTAGGATTGTGAAAGGGAAAGACTACTCAAAGAAGAGAGATTTTCCTCAGCTCTGGCTGCTTAAAGTATTTTACCTTCAAGATGAAATGAGATAATAATTACAAAGCATGGTGCCTGGTACATAGTAAGTACTATATAATGGTTAGTTATTACTGTTCTTTATTAAGTGCTTCTGTGTGCCAGGCTATTAACAAATATGATTTCATTTGATATTTGCAACCACCCTGGGAAGTAGGCACTATTTTTATCCCCATTGTACAGTTAAGAAAACTGAGGCAGACAGGGTTAAGCAACTGGCCCAGGGTCACACAGCTAAGTACCTAAGGCTGGATTTGAACCCAGGCCTATCCACTGTGCTTCCTATCTGTTTCAGTGGCTACCTACATGGAGCAGTCTGCCTTACTTGCACCGGCTTCACTATATGACCAGCCACATGGAGACAACAATGATGTCGACAAAGACCCACCAACAAGACCTTGAAAACAGGGTTTATTTTCATGCGCTCACTAGTCAAGTAGCCCCATCATCAGGCATTCACACAAATGATCTGCTTAGCTCTCAGTGAAATAGGACGGGTAGAGAACGGGAGGCAGACAGGAAGCATCAGCTTGTAGGCCCAGGGAAGCAGGGCGTGAGGTTGCCGTGGGATCAAAGATTTAAAGCTGAGAGGGCCATTAGAGGTCATCTCGTCCAAACCCCACATTTTTCAGATGAAGGCCCTGCAGTCCCAAGAGCTTAATTGCCTGCTGGCCAGCAGGAGAGCCAAGATTCAGAGCCAGGTTCCCTGACTCTCAGGGAAATTCTTTGTACAGTCCACCATATACTACTCTTAGCATAGAGGATATCACAGATGGGCTTGGAATTAAAATTCAGGTCCGTTCCTTTCTGGTCCCACATCAGACTTGCCTTTCCACTCAACAATCAAAGCATAGACTAAGTGTCTACTGTATGCTAGGCACCAAGCTACAGCTCCCATCTCGAGTACCTACCTTGTCCCTGCTCCTTACTAATGGCGTGACCTTGAGCAAGGCCCTTAATCTCTCCAGGCCCCAGGAGCTCATCTATAAAATCAGGGGGTTGGACTAAATGACCTTCAGGGTCCTTTGGAGATCTAAAACTATGATACTAAGGCATTCCAAGGGACCAAGCAGACCTGCCCTCCAGGCACAGCTTCGTTTCCATCCAGTTTTCACAAGGCAGGTTACACTTTCTGTTTGGTTATGATCACTTGCATTCAGCTAGACCCCGAATTCAGTCAGTCATCAAGTCAACAAGCATTACCGATCACTATTCTAAGTGCTGGGAATAAAAATATTTATTTAGTATTTTATTTTTTCCCCAACTACAAGCAAAAACAATTTTAAACATTTGTTTTTTTTTTCAATTTTGAGTTCCAAATTCTCTCCCTCCCTCTTTTCCCCCTCATTGAGAAGGTGAGCAATTTGCTATAAGTTATATACGTGCAGTCATACAAAACATTTTCATATTAGTCATGTTGTGAAAGAAAACACAGACAAAACAAGAAAAATAAAGTTTAATTTAAAAAATTTTTTTTTGGAAAAATAAAGTTTAAAAAAGTATGCTTTGATCTGTATTCAGACTCCATCAGTTCTTTCTCTGGGGATGGATAACATTTTTTATTGTAAGTCCTTCAGAGTTGTCTTGGATCATTGTATTGCTGAAAATAGCGAAGTCATTTGCAGTTGATCATGGTACGATGTTGCTGTCACTGTGTACACTGTTCTCCTGGTTTCTGCTCACTTCACTTTGCATCAGTTCATGTAAGTCCAGGTTTTTAAGAAGGCAAAGCCACGGTCCCTGCCCTCAAGGAGTCAGTCTAATGAGGGAAGGAATAAGCATTTATATAACACCTACTATGTGCTAGGAACTGGGCTAAATGCTTTTTTACAAATCTTATCTCAAATATTATTATAAATATTTGATCCTCACTACAGCCTTAGGAGGGAGGTACTATTATTATCCCCATTTTACAGTAAAGGAAACTGAGGTAAACAAGAGGCTAAGTGACTTGTCTAGGGTCACACAGCTAGTAAGTATCTGTGGCCAGATTTGCATTCAGATCTTTCTGACTCCAGGACTCTAGTTTTTTTTTGTTGTTGTTGTTTTGTTTTGTTTTTTATTTTTAGGCAATTGGGGTTAAGTGACTTGCCCAGGGTCACACAGCTAGTAAGTGTCAAGTGTTTGGTCTGAGGCTGGATTTGAACTCAGGTCCTCCTGACTTCAGGGCTGGTGCTCCGTCCACTGTGCCACCTAGCTGCCCTCTAGTCCTTTCTGACTCTAGGACTCTAGTGTTCTAGCCACTACCCCATCAGCTGCCTCTAATGGAAAGGAGAAAACCCCACCTCCATCCAAAACACCTTATTCTCTTTCTGGATTATTTATCCATACAATCCTATCTCCCTCACTACAGTGACTTTTCCAAAACTTTATTCCTTGTCAAGCTTCTTATGGTTTCTCTCAGCAGAGAGCTTTGTCTCCTATTTCACTGAAAAAATTGAGGTCACTCCCCTGAAGTTCCCTCTCCCTCTTGTCCCCTCCTACTCGCCTTGTGTCACTACCACTATTGCCGTCTTCATCCATTTCACACAAAGGGGTGGTCTTTCTCCCTGCCAAGGCAAACCCCTTTGTCTGCAAAAGCAATTCCCATTCTACCCTGTCTTCTCCGGCAGATTTCTCCCTCTGTCATGTTTATTTCTCTCCAATCTGCAATCACTCTGTCTACTGGCTGCTTCCCTGTTTCCTGCGCAGATGCTCGTATCCTTCCCATCCTCAAAAAAAAAGTCCCTCACCGGAGCCAAGACGGCGGAGGCAGCAACCCAGTCAACCTCTTCCAACTTTCTCCTCCAAACAACTTCAAAATAACACGTCAAATTGAATTCTGAAGCAACATAGCCAACAGAAAGTTGGGCTGAGGCATTTTTCCAGCCCATTTTTCTAGCCTAAGACAATTTACCAAGCCAGTAGGAGAGGTCTGTGGCACCAGAGTACGGGACAGCCTGGAGCCCACGTAGTGGCAACATCAGTAATGGACCTCAGAGGTGTCTGATGCAGTGGTGGCAGCAGCAGTTTGGGAGCTCTCAGACTAGAGATGATGAGGGGATCAGACAGCTATCGGGAAAGAGATTACAGAGGACGTTGAGCTGACATTGGGTGCAGGATCCAGAGCTTTTTGGCAACTCCACTGCCTAGAACTGAGGTTCTAGGGCAGAGAGGAGCACTAGCACTTGCACCTGCAGGGAAGCAGGGGTCCTTCCTGGATAAAGTCCAGAGCATAGACCAAGAGAGTAGTGACCACATCACTCCCCAAATCACGTTACCTTGGAAGCAGACTTCCAGAACTAGCTCTGAAAATAGCAGCATGGAAAAGCCTAAAGCATAGGATCCTGCATCCACACTCCCAGGTGAGCAGAGCCCAACTTTAACAGAAAGTTCAAAGTCAAGAAATAGACTGGAAAAATGAGCAAACAACAACAAAAAAAGAAGCTGAACATAAAATGGCACTATAGCGGCAGGTAAGTCTAAGACACAAACTCAGAAGAAAACAATGTGAAAATAGTTAGACCCGAAGCCTCAAAGAAAAGAAAACCCCACAAATTGGACACAAGCCCGACAAAAATCCGTGGAAGAACTAAAGAAAAAAATTAGAGTTAGACAAAAAATTGGGGGAAAAAATGCAAGTGATACAAGAAAATTATAAAAAGAGAATTAATAGCTTGGTAAAAGAGGCACAAAAAATTTGAAGAAAATAACTCCTTAAAAATAGAATTTGCTAAAAAGAAAAAGAGGTACAAAAGCTTCCTGAAGAAAATAATTTCTTGGGGCAGTTAGGTGGCACAGTGGATAGACCCCTGGAGTCAGGAGGACCTGAGTTCAAATACGGCCTTAGACACACGACACTCACTAGCTGTGTGATCCTGGGTAAGTCTCTTAACCCCCATTGCCTCCAAAATAAAAAAACAAAAACAAATAAAAAAAAAAGAATTATTGAACTACTTGAAAGCTATGATTTTTAAAAAAGAGCCTAGACATAATATTTTTAAAAAGTTATAAAGGAAAGGAAAGGATATCTTAGAACCAGAAGGTAAAATAGAAAATGAAAGAATTCATCTCCTGAAAGAGAACCCCCAAAAGGAAACTCCCAGGAATATTACAGCTAACTTTCAGAACTCCCAGGTGAAGAAAAAATATTGCAAGCAGGCGGAAAGAAATTATTCAAGTATCATGAAGCCACATCAATGGGATCACACAAAATTTAATATCTTCCATATTAAAGAAGTGGAGAGCTTGAATATGATATTCCAGAAGGTGTAGGAGCTAGAATTATAACCAAGAATCACCTACCCAGCAAAACTGAGCATAATCCTTCAGGCAAAATATGGATATTTAATGAACCAGAAGACTTTCAAGCATTCCTGATGAAAAGACCAGTAATGAATTGAAAAGTTGACATTTAAACACAAGACTCAAGAGAATCATAAAAAGGTAAACATGAAAGAGAAACCATAAGGGAATTAAAATTAAAATGTTTATATTCCTATATTGAAAAATGATACGTATAACTCCTAAGAACTTAATCATTATTAGGGCAGTTAGAAGGAAGCTACATAGAGAATGTGAGTAGATTATGTTGGGATAATCTAAAAACAAATGATAGATGAGAAAGAGGGATTCACTGGGAGAAGGAGGAAGGTAGAGGAAAAATGGGGAAAATTATCTCACATAAAAGAGGTGCACAAGGAAGAGCTTTTACAGAAGAGGGGGAAAATGGAAGGGCTGGTAGACAAAACTTGAACCTTATTCTCATCAGAATTGGTTCAAAGATGGAAGAATACATGTACATATATGTATATGTGTATATATATATATATATACACACACACACACACACACACATACACACTCACACACACACATACCCACAGAGTTGAGTATAGAAATCTATCTTATTTAACACAATGGAGCTGTGAAATGGTCCAATCATTCTGGAGAACAATTTGAAATTGTGCCCAAAGGGTTATAAAACTGTGCATACCTTTAATACAATCAATACCTCTACTAGGTCTATATCTCAAAGTGATCAAAGAAAAAGGAAAAGGACCTATACATCAAAAATATTTATAGCAACTCTTTTTGTGGTGGCAAAGAATTGGAAACTGAGAGGAAGCCCATCAATTGGGGAATGGCTGAACAAGTTGTGACATATGATTGTGATGGAATACTATTATACTATTATAAGAAAGGACAAGCAGGATGGTTTCAGAAAAACCTGGGAAAACTTATATGAACTGATATAAAGTGAAGTGAGCAGAACCAGGAGAACATTGTACATAGTAACAGCAATATTGTAATGATGATCAACTGTGAAAGACTTAGCTGTGATCAGCAATACAGTGATCTAAGACAGTTTCTAAGGACTCATGATGAAATGCTATCCATCCCCAGAGAGAGAACTGATGAACTCTGAATGCAGATTGAACTATAATTTTCCCTTTTCTTTATTATTCCTGCTTTTTTTTTCAATGTGATTAATATGGTAACATTTTCATGATTTCACACACACAATTGATTTCATATTGCTTACTTTCTCAATCAGTGGTGAAGGGATTGGAAGGAGGTAGAGAATTTGGAACTCAAAAATTTTTTTTTTGCTTTTTGGTGAGGCAATCAGGGTTAAGTGACTTGCCAAGGGGCACACAGCTAATAAGTGCCAAGTGTCTGAGGCTGGATTTGAACTCAGGCTCTCCTGACTCTAAGGCTGGACCACTGCACCACCTAGCTGCCCCTGGAACTCAAAATTTTTAAGAAAAAAATTTTTTTTTATAAAAAAGCCCCTCAGTTGAGCTTATCCATCCTTAGTAGCTATCATCCTTCATATATGTTACCGTTCATGGTCAAACTCCTGTTGGCTGTCTACCATCAATGCTTCCATTTTCTTTTTCCTCACTCTCTTTTTAACTATCTGCAGTCTGGTTTCCAACCTCGTCATTCAATGGAAAGCTTTCTCTCTGGAGTTACCAATGATCTCTAAGTGGCAAATAAATTACCTTTTCCCAGTTCTCCTTCTTTGGCAATACCAGTTATCTGCTTCTTGATATTCTCTTCTCTCTAGGTTTTCACATTGTTTTCTCCTGACTCTCTACCTACCTGTCCAATCACTTTGGATTAGTTTTCTTTGCTGGATATTCATCCAGGTGGCGCCTTCTGACTATGAGTGTCCCCCAAGTTTCTATCTTGGGGCCTTTTATCTTCTCCCTCTATAATGGTGATCCTATCAGCTCCCATGGATTCAATTATTGTCTTAATGTAGATATTTATTGAGTACCAATCACTCATCTAACCTCAAGTCTGGTGTCTTCAACTGTCTATTGGACATTTCAGAATGGATATCCCATCAACATCTTAAACTCAACATGTCCAAAATTGAACTCATTATCTTTCTCCCCAAATCCTCCCCTCCTCCTAACTTCCCTATTACTGTTGAGGGACCACAATTCTCCCTACCAGGCTGACAACTAGGTATTATTCTCAACTCATTACTCTTTCTTACCTCCATGTCCAATCTATTGTCAAATTGACACCTTCATAACATTTCTTGTACATACTCCTTTCTCATCTCTGAATCTGCCATCACCCTGCTACAGACTCTCATTACTCTGTGCCTGTATTACTGCAATAATCTCCTAGTTGGTTTTTCTGCCTCAAATCTCTTTCCATTCCAGTCCACCCTTCATCCAACTATCAGAGGGATCGTCCTAAAATGCGGGTATGACCATGTTATTCCCTTACCCCCATCCAATAAACTCCAATGGCTCCCAATTATCTCCAGATTCAGACATAAAATCCTCTGTTTAGCTTTTAAAGCCCTTTCTAACCCAGTCTTTTCCTACCTTTCTAGTCTTCTTACACCTTACTCCTCTCCACAGACATGTATGTGATCCAGTGACCCTGGCCTCCTTGCCATCCATCCAACATGATCTGTCTCCCAGCTCTGTGAACCTTCACTGGCTGTCCTCCATACCTGGAATGCTCTCCCTCTTCATCTCTTATTCCTGGCTTCTTTGACTTCCTTCAGACCTCATCTAGAATTTCCTGATATCGCTCAATGCTAGTGCCTTCCCTCTGAGATTATCTCCAATTTACTTGATCTATATCTTGTTTGAACATAGTTGTTTGAATGTTTTCTCCATTAGATTGTGAGCTCCTTAAGGTAGGGACTGTTTTTGCCATCCTGGTATATAATAAGCAAATAGATGTTCAATAAATGTTTGTCAACTTAACCTGGCAATTCAAGGACTAGACTATTGGCCAGTGCCAAGACTAACTATGAGCAATATTGGCAAGTTTCTCTTAATTGTCTAAATTAGAGCCACTCATTGGAACAATTGCAATAAGGATTCTCTATGTGAGTTTATGGAGTTTTAAAATGAGATAATTTTCTCTTTTTCACTTCAATTCCTACATATGGTGGCAGATGCCTCTCCAAATTGAGGGGCTGCTAGGCGGTGTGGTGGATAGAATGTTGCACTTGGAGTCAAGAAGATCTGAGTTCAAATCCAGCCTTAGACACTAGCTATGTGACCCTGGAAAGTCACTTAACCACTTTGTGCCTCAGTTCCCCCAACTAATATAATAAGGGTAATAATAACACCTACCTCCAGGTTTGTGAGGATCAAATGGAAATAATATATATATAAAGCAATTAACACAGTGCCTGGCACATAGTAGGTACTGAAATCCTTGTTCCCTCTTCCCTCTCCCCTTCCCTTCCTGAAATGACTGACTATGTAGTAACTCAGTACCGGGGCTAAGGAAAAGAAAAGAAAATTCTCACATAAGACTTACATGTACAAAAGAGATTTACTAGAAAATACTTTCTTGTAATTGTCTGGAGATGGGAGTTGGCTGCTATGGCCATCCAAATCAGCATCTAGATTGGAATGATATCATGGCATGGCAGCTCCTCCAAAGCTGGCTTTCCCACTCTCCCTTTCTGTGATGTACAGAGGCCATGGGAGTCATCCACCCCAAGCCCCCAGCATGCTGGCAGCATTGAAGTTCCTGGTTCTGAGCCCACGTCAGGGCTTTGGGGCATGCTTCCAATCGTGTGTTGACTGGAAGGATTTTTCATTTTAGTATGAAGGTGGTGAACCCTGAGTGGCCCCATGGCCATGCCTCCATCCTTGTGAGTGACAGAAGCAGTGTGGTAAGAGCTGCATCAGTTCCAAGAACAGGTAATTCCCTTCTGTCTGGTTCTCTTGGCTGCAACCTTCCTCATAGGAAGTATTGTGCTCTTGTGTTTGACTGTCTCTTGCAGGTGGGTGAGTCAGCCTGGAGAGGCTGCCCCTGGGCCCCTGCCAGGCTTTTCTGCTTTGTATTATTTTTCCTGAATAGGTGACCAGACACGGTTCTTGAGGTGGACATGTCTTCAAGAAGTCCAGAAGTCCAGTGAGAGGTCAATTGGTTAAGGGAGCTGCAGGAGCAGATGATCTATGATCCCAGGTGATCTTAGTGGGCTGTTAGGACCTGGATGGACATTTCTCTATGACAGTATAGCTGGGGAGATAGAACTTCTGAATTGCTTTCCATAAAGATTTTGGGTTATTGTCTCAAGTGAAGACCAGTGGCCTTGTGGAGGTATTTATGACTTTCCCCAACCTGGTATTCTACATCTGACTAATTTTATTTTATTTTATTTTATTGCTTTTTGGTGAGGCAATCGGGGTTAAGTGACTTGCCCAGGGTCACACAGCTAGTAAGTATTAAGTGTCTGAGGCCAGATTTAAACTCAGGTCCTCCTGACTCCAAGGCTGGAGCTCTATCCACTGCACCACCTACTTGCCCCCATCTGACTAATTTTAAAGAGGATGAGGTATAAACTTCTAATACACAAAGGATAAAAAACCTTAATTATTAATTAGATAAATATATTCATAATATACCTAGTGTAGTCTAAGACTTTTGTGATACCCTGTGAGTGTGTGTGTGTGTGTGTGTGTGTGTGTATGTGTGTGTGTGTGTGTGTGTGTGCATGTATATATTCTAGCAAGCACCATCAATTTGCTTAGATTCCCCAGAATAAAATAGGATAACACTTGCAGTTACAAAATGCTAAGAAGCAAATATATTGTTTTACATTATAAAAAGGTCATAAAAACCATGAAATAGACACTATGCAATTAATCATGGCAGTCATAATTTAATGAGTGTCTCACCCACTCATTCTTCAATATCTTTCATTGCATTATAAGAGACTTCTCCTTAGTAAAATGTGATATTCTCACAATGCTTTGGGGCTCAGGCTGACTTGTTCATTGGGAGAGGATCCCTAGTGCATATCCTAGGGGGCTGTGTTGGGCTCAGCATGGGGATGTCTCTGAGTGTAGGAGGTGTTGAAATACCAAAAGCAACTCGCAAGAGAGGCAGAGAGAGGAGAAGACATGGTGATAATTGTTTAGGCAGGGATGAAGATCTGGAGATAGCTGGAGTCTGGGGAAGTGTGTAATGATGCCAGAATTGCTATGCGTGCTAGACCTCACACCTCAGATTGCTGAATGAGAGAAGACAGGAAGCACCTCTGTGAAGGATGGCTGCTGACAATGACCTCTAACATCTGTGTTAATTAATTAACATTAGCACTTAGCAGGTAGTAGGCATTAATAAATGCTAGCTGACTGACTGGCTGACTGTGTTATGAGCTGACTGGCAGTGTTTTCTTCTTGCCGCGTTGTGGACATGGGAAAGGATGCAGTGGGGAATTAATTAGTGCTCCCAAGAGATATCTGAGGGGGGACAGAATGTGTCCAGGGTGGCTATACAGGAGCTGAGATCCTCTGTTTAGCTAAATCCCTTTCCCTAAGCTAAATCCATTTTCTAGGAGACAGCTATGTGGAGGTGCTAACCTTTTTAGAAATTAGATTCTGCTTATTATAATTTTCTGTGTTACAGCATTTCTATTTTAAGTACATTTCCCATTTCACTTCTACAATGTGTTGTCATGTAATTGTGTTGAGTGACTTATAAAGGAGGAGGTATAGGGAAGGGGGATAGATTCAAAGAAAGAAAATGGGGGCTTATGAGCAACCATCAAATAAATGATGAACCCAAGCAAGATTCTAGGGACCTGCGTGTAGTAACAAGAAAGATGTTGTGTAGTCACAGAGCATTCAGGCTTGGAAGAGACCTTCGAGGTCATTTTCTAGGGCCAGGGACTACAACATCACTGACAGGTTCTTCAGCCCCTGCTTAACCACTCTGAGAGGCAGCCTAATAGCATGAAAAGTCTAGCTCTAATTGCTACAAAGTGTTTCCTTATATCAAACTACATCTTCTCCTCTACTCTCTGGAGGAACACAAATTAAGCCTAATTCATCTCCCCCCTTCATCCTATCTTCAAATGCTAAATGAAAACTATGGCTAGCTCGCCCACTCCCAAACAACTTAGTCTTCTCTAGGCTAATTACCCCCAGTTTGTCAAGGACTCCATTTCCAGATCTCTCATTATCCTGATTGTCCTTTCCTGAATGAACTCAACTTATCAATGTCCCTCTAAACCAGTTCTTAACTGTTTTGCGTCATTAACCTTTTGGGCATTCTGGTGAAGCCTGTAGACTCCTTAGAATAATGTTGAGAGAAACATGAAATATCAGTTAGAGGTTAGAGAGGAAAAAACATATTTATTTTTTCATCCAGGTTCATGGATCACCTGAAATCTATCCACAGTCCTCTTGAGGATTTATAGAGCTCAAGTTAATAATCCCTGTTCAGAATGAGTTTGCCCACAATTGAGAAGACATTTCTGTATGTGTAAACTGAAAAACAGACAATCTCCTACCTTGTTCAGAACATTCTACTACACGGTTAATCCACCTGAGATGACATTAGCTTGTGGGGAAACTGAGTCAAACTGAGCCTCACAGTTAAAATCTCCAGATTTTTTTGCATAAAAAGTCATATCCCATCCATCTGATTTTTTCCTGACTATAGGACTTTCCATTTAAATTTCATATCAATTGTTTCAGTCCATCTTTTCAACTTATTGAAATTATTTAAAATCTTGATTCTGATGCCTAACACATCAGCTATTCCTCCCATCTTTATGTCATCAGAAAAATTAATAAACATTCCATTTATTTGCATCCCAGCCATTGATAAAAATGTTGAATATAAAAATCCAGAGGACTTAGGGTTCACTGACTATTGTTTCAGTTCTATTAATTAAATGACCCTGGGCACATTGCTTTAACCTCTCTAGGAAGAAGGAATGAAGGAAATAAGCATTTATTAGGTACCTGCTATGTGCAAGGCACTATACTAAGAAATATGTGATCCTCACACCAACCCTATGAGGTAGATGCTATTATACCCATTTTATAATTGAAGAAACTGAGAGAGACAGACATTAAATGACCTGCCCTGGGTCACATAACTAGTGAATGTCCAAGGTCATATTTGAACTCAGGTCATTTTGACTCTAGGCCCAGCACCCTATTCACTGCCCCACTTAGCTACTTCTAAACCACCTCAGTTTCCCTATCCATAAAACGATAGGGGTTGGATTATACAATCTCTGAGGTCCCTTTTAGATTTGATAATCTATGATCCTAAGATTCCATGGAAGAAGATAGGAAGAGACATTTGGCACCCACAAGAGACTTTCCAGGTTGATATCAGACAAGGGAAATATCTCCTATCACTTGGTAGGTGAAGAGAAACATAAGCAAGGCATGTATAGTGGACACACATTCAGGGAGTCTGCCTAGGCAGAGTTTCATGCAAAGTAACAACCATCTAGGGAAATAAAATTTTTCATTTTTTTTTCTTTCTTTATGGATAAAAAAAATGCACTATGTTAATTGACTCAGTTTGGTCTGTCAAGGTATTCTTAAATTCTTAAATTTGTGGACAAAATTTGTCCACAAGCTGAGGCAGGTTTAGCTAGAGTGGATGGTGAAACAATAGGTTTCATGAGACTATTACTAGGAAGCAGTTGACCTGACTTGGAGACTCTAGATATTTAAAGAGGCTACAGGAATTATAGCCACTATCTCCATATCACTTTAAGGTTTGCAAAATGCTTTTCATACATTATCTCATTTAATCCTTACAACAAACTTGTAAGGTTTGTGCTATAGGGATTATTATTCCCATCTTTTATGCAAAGTAACTGAGGCTCAGTCACTTACCAAGGTCCTATGATTTATTAAATGAGAGAGAGAGGATTCTATTCTCTTGTCTCATCATCTGGGTGGCATGGTGGATAGAGCTTCAGACTTGGAGGCAAGAAGACCTGAATTCAAATCCCACCTCAGACAGGGACTTAGCTGTGTCACTCTGGGCAAGTCACTTAACTGATCTCAGACTCAGTTTCTTTATCTGTAAAATAGGAGTAATAACTATTCTTTTTTTTTTTAGTTGAGCCCAACTCTTCATGAGTAAAGATTGACTAGAGTCTTTGTTCAGTCTATTTTCTTTCTTTTCAGGGAAATAATGATTGCCACATTAATACAAGACAGAGTGATACAACTGGTTTTTCTTGTATTGACAGACAGCTCTTCAAATGTAAAGTCCTCTAGATTTTCATTCATTTCAGTTGCAGTGACCTGACTGGAGTGCCATGTTTTCCCAACTAAAAATCAATAATACCTTTGCTGGTGACAATGTGGTAGCCATTATCAACATTAAAAAAATTCAACATTTAAGCATTACCACTTTTAGATTTTTTTTATTATATGTTTATTAATTTATTTTAAACTTAAATATTAAAACTTAAATACACAATAAGAAAAGAAAAAGAAACATATTGTAAACTTAAATACAAAATAAGAAAAGAAAAAAAAAGTATTGCCATGTGCACGGCAGAATGTAAGAGAGGATTCAAAATATACAGCAATAAATTTCCATTTCAAAAAAGCCTGGATAATAAATACTACACATTGTGTTCAGAGCTGTCCATCTTTTCTTTGCTTCCTTGTAAGCCTTTCCCCACTCTCTGCTGTGCACCTTCCACTTTGTTCTTTTTTCCCCCCTTCCTCTCCCCTTCCCCCCAAAAGGCTACAATTAAGCGTAGATACACACACACACACACACAAATATATATATACATGTATACACATGCATACACTTACATACACATACATATACTTAGATATCTATAATCATACTCATATATAAGCACATACAATCATATGCATCTATGTATAACCATACCATACTTGTTCGTCCTCTGTTTCTCTGAGAATGGATAACCTCTTCCTTCATAAGTCCAAGTCTTTCCATGTTTTTCTAAGATCATCAACTCATTGTTTCCCACAGCAAAATTCCAACCAGTACTGTCTAGTTATTTTAAATAGTCTAAAACAATATTGATTAAAATGACTGACATATGGTATAGTTTCCCTATTTTTCTCTTTTGATTAAATTTATTTTAGTTTTAACTTTTTCTGAGCTAATGATTGCTACCCCTGCTTTTTTTTCCCTAATAAACTCTACTCCTGATCTTTATTTTATATTTGTTTGTATCTCTTTTTTCCTATCTCTCCTGATTCCTCTATTTTATTTCTACCCACTATCTTGCCCTCCTTTTTTCATCTAATTTCTTTAATTGCTCTTGTGATGAAAGCATAGCTTCTAAATATCTCCAGGCTTCTAGGATTTAGGATCTGGAGTAGGAAGGCATCTTAAAGGGGCTCTCATCTAACCAACTCATTTTATAATTGAGGAAACTGAGACTCAAAGAGGTCAAATAACTTGACTTGGCATCAGTTCTAAGCACAATATCTTATACACAGTAAGTGCTTAATCAGCGCATGTTAAATTGGATTTAACAAGGCTGTACAGAATATAAAGAGTTGTGCCTGTAATTTGAACTAGTGTCTCCTCATTCTGAAGCCTGATAACATTTTTTTCCATTGCATAATTCTATCCTCTAAAAATTCAGAGGGACCTGAGTTCAAATCTCGGCTCTGACTCTCCCTCTATGATCTATTCAGATCCTGGCACTACTACTTACTTGTTTGACCTGGGGTAGTTCATTGACCACTCTGAACCTCTGTTGCATCACTTGTAAAATGAAGATAACAATACTTTCACCACCAACCTCACAGTGCTCTTGTGAGCAGAGTGCTTTTCAAACCTTAATGTGTTATAGAACTGTGAATTACTAGCAGCTGAGGATTTTATAATGCATTCCAACTCCTAGGGGACTTCTGAATTCATCAACTGGAAGTTATGAAACTCTAATGGCAGAATTTTGACAGAGGTGCAAAAAATCCAATTGCAGAAGTAGTTAGGCTTAGGTCATTTTCTTTTATTTTTATCAGATGCAGCATCCCGACCACTATAGGCTGTCCCTTGGTCATCCATAAATAATGCCTCTCCTATTTGGGTCCTTGGCAGGAATGCGGTGGAATCCACTTGTACAGGCTCTCAGGAATCGATTGTTACACTTTAGATGTGAGCATTTACACCTTGGAAATCTACAAATCCTGGTGTGATTCATTGTTTTGTTGCTTGTTCAGATTTAAGAAAGTAACGGAGAAAATATTGTAATGCCGATTAAACTTCAAAGTGTGTCCTGAGAACATTTTTCCCTTCTTTTTCCCTCATCCCCTACACCCCAATATTCTCCTTTTCTGGCTCCCATCCATATCACACTCCTAAATTATGGGTGTTTCCCAATGTTCTGTCTTAGGCCCACTTCTCTTCTTTCTCTAAGCATACATCCTATGGCACTTACATCCTTCCCTTTCTCAGGGCTCAATTCTGGTGTCATCAACTCCCTAAGTTTTTTGTGGACTTTTCCAGCCCCCTCCATTCTATCCTTGACCCCCCCCAAGCTTGAAATGGTCCTTCCTTTCTGAGTTTCTTTATATTACTTTGTCTAGATCCGCCTTTGTCCTCGTCATCAGACTGCCCCTTACACCATGGTTATTTGTGTGTATATTTATGAGACCTATGTGTTCTGATAGGCACAGGCTCATCAGACTCTGTCTTTCACAAGGTTTGGGGGCAGAGAGCTGTGCTCCTAAGGAAAGAGTCTTGAATATCACAGGCCAGCCTATAATGTACGAGGCACAGGATCAAGGGATGTCTCTCTGAGTAGAGGAGGATTTGAAATTAGAGCGGCAGAGGATTATGGTCTCTGGGTCTCATCTGTTCTTGGCCCCTGTGGGGCTGCACAAGCAGCCGCTGTGCTAAGACAGTGGGCAGCTAGAGTCATGCTCCGGGAAGTTTTGCCTTCAGCAAGGATTCCTGGCTAAAGCAGTCATGATACCAGCTTTAACGTTTGGCGTTCTAATACTGAGATTCCCATTTCAGTTCTAAAGGTTCAACAAAGTTTTTTCTAGGACCTTCTGTGAGTGAGTTAACTTTCCTCTCATTGTGTTGGAAAGGGACAAGGGATATTTGGAATTCAATGAGACTGCCTATAACAAACTTTGGCATCTCTCCCAAGAAATGAATTCAAGATAAAGAATTGAGTACTGGTTTAATGTAGCAATATAATGGAGAGTGTGTAAAGGTGGGGGAAGTTCCTTGTCATTAAGTTTCTATGCTTTTTAATTAGATGATGTTTGTCTTCAGCTGGTAATCTTCTTCCTTTGGTTGGTCTGATAAAAGGAACATTGGTGGGGGCTCATAAGCTATGGATATTGTCCCAAAGCAAGCCTTGAACCTGTGCTAGCCTTCAGGTGTCTACAATTGAGGTGGGCTGAATTAAACAGGTTTTATCACCCTCAGCACTGTGTTGTGTTTCATTTTTCATCTGTAGCACTTAGAATAGTATCTTTAAATAGCAGTTATTTAATAAATGTGTGTGCTTAACTGAATTGTTCAATTAAATATGTAATGTAAAGGACCTTAGAAATCATCTAATGACTTGACTGAAGTCACCACGTCAGAAGTGTGATTCTAACATGGAGCCTCTGACTTTCGGTCCAGGGCTCTTTCCACTGGGACATAGACATCTTCATCATGGTCCCAGGATGGAATAATCCTCAAGAAGTCTTTTCTTATATGGAATTATGCTAAATGACTAAAATGTCCTTACTCTTTTCCCCCAAAGAGTCTCACTCATATATAGGCATATACCACAAGGAGGTCAAAGATTGAATGATCTCACATACACCAAAACACTTATAGGGGACTTTTTTTACTAGCAAAGAACTAGAAAGAAAGTAGATGCCCATCAATTTGGGAATGGCTAAACAAAAGTGTAATACATGAATGTAATGGAATAAGACTGCACTATAAAAATATCAATAGAAAGATAATGGAGAAGCATGGGAAGATTTACATGAACTGATGCAGAAGTAAGCAGTAAGTAAGCAGAACTAGGAAAACAATATGATCACAACATCAAAACTACATGCTACATGATCATAATGCCCCAACTTGACCCTAAAGAAGAGATACAAGAATGTATCTTCCTCTCATCTTTGCAGGGGTAGGGGAATATAATTGTGGAATACAATTTCCCTATTATTGTCAAGGGCACCACTATCCTTCTAGTCATCCCGGTTCACAACCTTAGTTTTCTCCTTGACTCCCTACTCTTATTTATCCGTTTGAGGTCCCTATTGGGGAAAAGCCATAAAACACAGTAAGAAGTAAAAGCCATGACTTAAACTCTGTGAAAGGTAGAAGCCTGGACATGATGATCTGTTAAAATCATGATTCACTCGCTGAGTCTTAAGTCAGATAATGTGATCAGGCAATAACCATAACACGGACACAGTGACCAGCTCATGATCAGTACATAATCTTATGTTTCGGCTTAATGCCCAAACTTGGGAAATGAGCTCATTACTAAGCAGAAAACCAAAAATATCCACCAATCAGTAGTGATGTACCCTATAGTCCCTCCTCTCTTTGTCTGATTTGGGTAATTATCAGTGGGCTTTCCTGGGGGCTTCTCAGGAATCCAACCTGTAGTCTGGCCATTGGCCCAGAGTGATGATTTATTAAACTCTTGGCAAGGATCCATCATTCTACCCCAATGTAAGTAACTCAGTTGATTAAACTACTATCTCTTCCTTCAGGATCGAACTTGTCCCACTATTTGGGGGAGGAGGAGTGGGGAAGGACCATGAATTCCTGTGCAGGTGAATTCCGGACCCTACAATCCCACTTAAACAATCAGTTGCTAAATCGTGTTTCTACCTTCACAAAATCTCTTCAGTATGTCTGCTTCTTTCCACTCACACAGATAATACCCTAGGTCAGGCCTTTATTAACTCTCACCTGCACTATTGGAATAGCCCTCTAATTGGACTCCCTGCCTTAACTTCTCCCATTCCAATCCATCCTTCAAACAGTTGCCAAAGTGATTTTCCCAAAGCACATGTCACCTCCCAACTCAGTAAACTCCAGTGGTGCCCTATCACATATACAAAGATAAACCTCTATAGTTGTCATTTAAAACCCTCCACAACCTGGCTCCTTCCTAATTCTTCAGTTTTCACACATATTACTCCCCTCTATGCATTCTATGGTTCAATCACACTGGTCTACTTGGTGTTACTCACATGTAATACTCCATCTCCCCTCTCCATTCTTTTCTCTGGTTGTTCCCCATGTCAGGGGGGCTCTGTATCCTCGTTCAGTTCAAGCACGACTTTCTATGGGAGACTTTTCCTGAAATCCCCACAACTGCTTGCCCCTTTCCATCCAAGGTTACTTTATATTTTCATTGTATGTGTATTGCATGTACTTATCTCCCCAGTTTGACAGGAAGGATGGTTTTGCTTTCGTTTTTCTATCCCCCCCTCCCCTTTACCCAGTTTAGCATAGTATCTGGCATATAGTAGACACTTAATAAATGCTTGTTTTTTGATTGATTGAATATAATGTCGGACTCACTTGATGTTAGATTTGTAATCTCTTTTCTTTTTCTTTCTTATTCTTTGTTATAAGTAATGCCTCTCTGAGAAGAGGATGGAGAGGGATATATTTGGAAACTAAGATGATTTTAAAATGAGATATTAATAAAAAAGCTTTTAAAGAAGCCCTTCCTTATGATTAATTCAACTATCTAGCTCCAAGCAAACATTTTCACTGGCTTCTCTCATGCCTAGAATACTCATTGTTTTCATCTCTTATACTGGCTTCCTTCAAGATCCAATTAAAATCCCACTTTCTACAGGAAGCCTTTCCTCATTCCCTTAAAGCTAGTGCTTTCTTTCTGTTAGTATTCTAACTTATCCCAGTGGCTAGATGGTGCTGCCCTGGAGTCAGGAAGACCTGAGGTCAAGCCCAGCCTCAGACACTTATTTAGCTGTGTCACCCTGTGCAAATCATTTAAATTCTTTTTGCCTGTTTTCTTATCTCTAAAAGGTGAATAATAATAGCACCTACCTCCCAAGGTTGCTGTGAGGATTGAAGGAGATAATAATTGTGAAGCACTTAGCACGTGCTTGGCACTATATAAACATTAGCTATCTTCATCCTCATCCTCATCATTATCATCATCATCATCATCATCATCATCATCATCATTGTACATAGCTGTTTCCATGTTGTCTCCCCCATTAGACTAAGCTCACTGAGAGTAGGGATTGTTTTTTACTTCTCTTTCTATCCTCAGCATTTAGCACAGTCTTGACACAAAGTAGGTACTCAATGTTTATTGACTGACTGGTGTGCAAATCACATTTCCTCTATTTTAGTGCATTTGTGGATGTCTTGAAAGAGAGACATTTCTTCTAACTTTCCCACAGACAATATTCACAGAGTCATGGAATCTGAGAGCTGAGAGGGATTTCAGAGGTCCTCTAGTTCAGGGTTTCTTAAACTTTTTCCACTAGAGACCTCTCCAGCACTTCTTAAACTGTGGGTCGCAATTGCATTTAAAAGACGCTGCAGAGTTTAGTCCAATCTCTACCTGAATTAATCAATCAACAAGCATTTATCAAGAGCCTACTATGTGTCAGGCACTGAGTATATAAAGATTAAAAAAATGAAGTAGTATTTTCCCTCTAGAAGCTTCTTTTCTATTGAGGGAGCCGATATACACACAAATATTACACGCGCGCGCACACACACACACACACACACACACACACAAATAATAAAAAATGAGTGCAGTGAGATTTTGGACAAGAATTTCTTCCTGTCTTCTCCTAAACACCCCACCCCCAGTTAAGAGAAATCAACTACCTCTTAAAGCAGTGCTTTCTATCTGTGAACCACTCTAAGTGTGAGAAAGCATTTTTTTTACATTGAGGCAAAATCTCCACAATTTGCTTTCATTGTTACTAGTTATTACCCTCTGGAACCAAGCAGAATAAGTGTAAGGTGCTGCCCTTTTCATATGTGAACTGTTGGGTTATAAAAAAAAAAAGCAGAGGAAAAGTGATGGAATCCATTAGTGAAGGATGTAAGATACTATCCTGCCATATATGAAGAGCCTAGTTGCTTAAAAAAAAAAGCTTCAGCAAAAGAGCTTTTGATTAAAAAAATCTCTTTGTGAAGAAGCACAATTTCTCAGATAAAATGTGAAGAGATAGACTTGGCAGGACTCTCTCAAGTACTGCCTCTTGGATGACTGTACTAAGAGCCCGAGTTTGAAGGTAGAGAGGAATGATCAAGGTTGCAAAGCATCGCGGTTTTTCAGTTTATTTCTTTGACTATTTTTTACAGTTATGAAGGTTATAACTGTCCAGACGGCAAGCCAAATAACTGTTTGGAGACCTAAGAAATATTAAATAAGAACTATTGTGTTTATCTGTGACAGATTTTTGAGTTTCACCTCTTAAAGGAAAGATGAGTCACCTACCACCAGGAGGTTTCAATTTAAAGTGTTAAAGGCAGTTAAGAAGCCAGCAGGAGAGTCAGTTGTCAAGAGCACTTAAGCTGCTGATTGAAAGAGAGGTAGTGTTTTGTAGATTCACTGAATAAAAAGCTGGAAAAATTGCTGGGAGGCTCAGGGTTGAACCCTGCTTTCCTTTGAGCTGTTACTTTCTCGTCACTTCTCAGAGATTCTTGGTGGTCTCTGTTACTCTCTCTCTAGTTTAAAAGTGAGAAATAGAAGGGAAGAGGCTGGCTTTGCAACTTTTTTTGCTGTAAGAAGAGGTTTGGAACTGATCAAACAAAGCATAATGCTGTTCATTAAAGAGCTGGCTGGGCTCACGGGCATTGCCCAAAGAGTCAGCTTGAGAAGTTTTGTAGTTTGGCTTAAAAGAAGTTTTTGCTGCTACTATAACATAATGCTTTCTCAGTTGAGACTGATTCTGAGTATAAGGACCTGTCATTGCTTCATGGGCTTGAGATAAGAGAAAAGAGTTGCCTAGCAGGAGAATGAAGAGGATCAGAAAGGAAAACGCTAATGCCTTCTTTCTGTTAGTATTCTAACTTATCCAGCAGCTAGATGATGCTGTCCTGGAGTCAGAAGACCTGAGCTCACATCCAGCCACAGACACTCACTTAACTGTGTCACCCTGTGCAAGTCATTTGAATTCTGTTTGCCTGTTTTCTTATCTGTAGGAGGGGGATAATAATAGCTCCCACCTCCCCAGGATGTTGTGAGGATTGAAGGAGATAATAATTGTAAAGCACTTAGAGAAGCAGTTTCATGTGGTACTGATTATTCTTAAACATCAGCAAACAATCAAAGCTGTAGTCTAGAATAACAAGTTGTCCTGAGCATAGGGATTTCCCCAATCATATGCCACTCAGTTAGGTTTCTGTAAGAGTGTACCTACTATTCCCCATAAACATTATGTGAATTGGTGAGAATGTGACCCAGATCTCTGGGTGGACTGTGATATTTTGCTGATTCTTGTAAAATGGCAGCTAGGTGGCACATGGATAGAGTTGCCTGCCTTGGAGTCAGGAGGACCAAAGTTCAAATCCAGTCTTAGACACTTACTAGCTGTGGGACCTGGGTAAGTCACTTAACACTGTTTGCCTTAGTTTCCTCATCTGTAAAGTGAGCTGGAGAAAGAAATGGCAAACTATTCCAGTGTCTCTACCAAGAAAATTCCAGTTGGGGTCACAAAGAGTTGTACACAGCTGAACAACAGCTTATTCTTGCATTTTCTTTGTAATAACAGTGATGGTGCAATTATTCTTTCCTCTATCTTATTAATAAATCAATGCTTCATGGTTAAGACTTAAAGGTATCATGGCTATTGATTTCATATGAATGGGGCCCACGTTGGTGGGGGCTCAAGATCCACAGGGGTGAGTAGTAGGAGTATATCCTTCCACAACAAGGTTACCTTGAAGACCCCAAGAGAGTATGGATTGTAGCTACATGATAATAGTCCCTGTCTGGGAACCCCAGACTTACCAGTTTGGGAGTTAAAGTAGTAGGGATGGTCCCTGAGCTACACAAGTCTAATTGCTCTTTCAGATGACAGCCTTTCAAATACTTGAAGATAGCTATTATATTCTCCCTCCCTCTCTTCTTCTCTAAGTTAAACATGACAAGTGCAATTAACTGATGTATGTCATATGAGATGAGAACTGTATCCTAACCTCCCCCCTCCCATGAAAGTTAGGCTAGTTTTTCCTTAAAAGATATTATAGTCATTCTCAAGACTTGATTAGCTCAGGGGAGTAAAGGCTCAGACTATTGAGATCACTTCTTTGTCGCCTAAAAATAAATAACCATAAGAAAATCCATTCATTCTCTAATGTTTGGTTATTAGACCATGATGGATAACTCAGAGTCAGGGGGACTTCACTCAGCTGGATTAATTCAGGTTGCCCTCAATACATTCTTGCAGCATAGTCTTCTCCTGCTATGTCTAAGTAAATCTCCTTTTGTTGACTGTTAAAAAGCCTATGAATGTCTTATCTCATTCCATGACTGATCATAAACTCCCAGGGGACTGGCTTGAGTCAGGCCCAGCCCAGAACATCATGGTTTCAAATACTTTGACCATCCTTGGCGTTCTTCATGTTTAATTCAGGCCTTGCTCCAGATTGTCAATGTCCTTTCTAAAATGTGGTCTTCAGAACAAAACACAATACTTCAGAGTAACATGTTTCTGAGCATGGCAGCATACATTGGGGCTACCATCTTCCTGTTTCAGGACACTTTCTATTAAAGATGACTAAGATTGATATAAAAGGAAGTGTGGCGTTGTGGGTAGACACCTGACCCTGGAGAGAGATAATGCTGTATTTAAGTCCTGTCATTGACCCATACTAACCATATGATCAGCAAATCACTTAACCTCTTACTGTCCCTGGCACTCAAACTCTAAGTTATAGAGAGTTGCTGATCTGCTTTGATGGAGAGGGTTTCCCTACCCAGATGAGATCAAAGGTCTAGGCTCCAAAAGAAAATGGTTGCATTGCCTTTTGGGTTTCTATAGTGACTCATTGTGATTCACTGTTTAATCGTTGTGAGTTCGCTGAGGCTTTCACATCTTTTCTACATAAACCATTGTTTAGTCACATCTTTTCCCATATGCCCCTGTTCAGCTTTGCCTCTCAGTTCATCCAGGCATTGGTCCCTGGCCTTCAGGGGTGTGGAGTGTGGTGAAGAAAAAAAGAATATCCCATGAGAAAGCTGGTTGTGCAAAATCTCCTTATATTTCTCTTCCTCCTCTCACCACTAGATCCCCCACCATTTATAGTGGCTTCTCCCCTTAGGTGTCAGACTGAAAAAGCTGCTGATGTCACCACCTGGGGTATACTTGTCATTCTCAGCTGTTGCACTGGGCCAATAATACCCGAGAAGCAGCCTGCTGAAGCCCCGGGATTTAAAGTAACATTTTCTTTATCTGCCCTTCCCCTTCCCTTTGAGGAGATGGACAAGGGAAGCCAGAGTTAGGTACTTGGGAATGGGATGGACATCTTATGAAACCCAGAATTAGAAAATTAGAGATTTAGAGCTTGGAACAGGCTTTCTGTTGTTCACTCGTGTGCAACTCCTCAAAACCCCATTTGGGGTTTTCTTGGCAGATACTAGAGTGGTTTGCCATTTTCTTCTCAGGTCATTTTTACAGATGAGGAAACTGAGGCCAACAGGGTTAAGTGACTTGCCCAGGGTCACACAGCTAATAAGTGTCTGAGACCAGATTTGAACTCAGGTCCTCCTCACTCTAGGGCAAGCACCCTAATTACTAGCTGCCCCAGAAGGAGCTTTAGAAATCATCCATACCAACACCTTCATTTTGGAAATGAGGCAACAGAGGTCCAGGGAAGTTACATGACTTGGCCTAATTTCACATAAGTGGTCAATAATAATTAGTTGTGGTTTCTACTCAGTTCTTCTGACTCCAAAGTCATTATTTTTTCCAGATACCATGCTGTCTTTGCCTCTTTCTGCCTCTCTGTTTTTCTCTATCTCTTTCCCCCTGTTCTTCTCTGGAAGTGTTTTAGTGCAAAGGATGTAAATATACCCTCATAAAGTATCAGCAAAACTATGAAAAAGTCATGACATCATGGCATACTTTGTTCAAAAGAATCAGTTGCTAAGGGCATGATTGCACTGCACCTGGTCACTAGCTTTCCGTTGGGCGACGGTATACTAGACTCTTGGCATGGAGGGGCCTCCGGAGGTCATCTTATCCATTGCTACCAAAATCATCCACGACTGATGTAGTGTTCATTCCACCAAATCCCACCTCTGCCCCTATACGTATGACTAACCTCATTAAGCCTCAGTTTCCTCATCGATATGGTCCTGAAGCCCCTTTTAACTCTATATCTATAAAACCTTTTGCAATCTTACAGTTACTCCTGGTGTCAAACCTGAGTCTCTGCTGTTGCAATAACAGTCCATTTCTTTTTCTCTGGTCTCTTTGGTAACGGAAAACAGCTACACGACTTCTATGACTGTTCTACACCTATGAGCCTATGAGCTTTATTTTCCATTCCCACTTTTAATAACCTTTCAAATATCTGACTCCAGAAATTATCTTGCATACCCTTTAGCTATCTCTTCCTTTCTTGCCTCAATATAGTCAAGGGCTGAGTTTCTGCATGTGGAAAATCCACAGGAAATGCTTAATTCCAGACAGGCTTCTCTATGCAACTTGTCACCTGTCTCTGTGCCTCCAGGAGGCAGTCAGTATGCACTCACAGAGTGTAGAACTAAAGCAGGATTGTGGCTAGAAATTCACTGTTCCCAAGGAGAAATTTCAGAGAGTACTTCCTCTGCTGCCCTTTACCAGGACTCTTAACCCCTCGGAAGAGATTTTCATACTAACAGGGTCCTAGTCTCTGGTCTCCAACAGTACTTGTAGGTCTTCAGGAGCAAAGATTATATGTGGGACCCTGAGTTAAATAATGTTCTCCTAAACAAGAATCAAAGACCTCAATTATTTGGAGGCTCTTAAGCATTTAGAACTATCCACATTATTGTGCTACTCCTCTCCAAGGCAACGGGTCATCCAGAGTTGTGCCCCATTTCCTCTGGACAGTCTCATTTTCCAACCAATCTAATATGGAAGAACCTTTTTCTATCAAGAGTCAATAGCACATGAGGCAGCTAGGTGGCACAGGGGATAGAGTGCTGGTCCTGGAGTCAAGAGGACCCGAGTTCAAATCCAGCCTCAGACATTTGACACTAGCTGTGTAACTCTGGGCAAGTCACTTAACCCCATTGTCCAGCGAAAAACAAAACAAAACAAAAAAAAAGAGTCAGTAGCACAAAGGGGAAATATATATATATATATATATATATATATATATATATATATATATATA
>NW_020954576.1:51183776-51214087 GCF_900497805.2 Vombatus ursinus
TATATATATATATATATATATATATATATATATATATATATATATATGTATATATGTGTGTATAAAGGATCATGCCAAAGAAAAAAGAAATTAACTTCACTCTTTCCCCTTTTTTTCTTTTTTTCTTTTTTCGTTAATAAATTTATTTATTTTTAGTTTTCAACATTTACCTCCACAAGATTTTGAGTTCCAAATTTTTGCCCCACCTCACCCCTCCCTCCACCCCAAGATGACATGCATTCTGAATACCCCTTCCCCTAGTCTGCCTTCCCTTCTATCTCTCCCTCCCTTCTCTTATTCCCTTCCCCTTCTATTTTCCTGTAGGGCAGGATAGATTTCTGTACCCCATTTCCTGTATTTCTTATTTCCCAGTTGCATGCGAAAACATTTTTTTAAACATGTGTTTTTAAAACTTTAGGTTCCAATTTTTCTCCCTTCCTCCCTCCCCACCCACCCTCATTGATAAGGCAAGCAACTAAATATAGGTTATATATGTGCAGTGATGCAAAGCACTTCCATAGTAGACATGCTGTGAAAAACTAACTCTATTTCCCTTAATGCTATCCCACTCCCCCATTTATTCTATTCTTTCTTTTGACCCTGTCCCTCCTCAGAAGTGTTTGCTTCTGGTTACCCCCTCTCCCAATCTGCCCTCCTCTCTATCATCCCCCTACTCTCTTGTCCCCTCCCCCCCCATTTTTCTTGGGTAAGATAGATCTCCATACCCAATTGAGTGTGTATGTTATTCTCTCCTTAAGTCAAATCCCATGAGAATAAGATTCACTCATTCCCTCTCACCTTCCCCTGTTTCCTCTCCACTGTAAGAGCCTTTTCTTTTCTGTTTTTTTGCAAAATAATTTACGCTGTTCCACCTCTCCCTCTCTCCTTCTCCCAGTATAATCCTCTCTCACCCCTCAATCTTATTCTCCAGATATGACCCCTTTATCTTCAACTCACCTTGTGCCCTCTATCTATCTATATATACATACATATAATTCTTTTCCTCCAACCACCCTAATACTGACAAAGGTCTCATGAGTTACAAATATGATCTTTCCGTATAGGAATGTAAACAGTTCAACCTTAATAAGTTTCTTATGATTTCTCTTTCCTGTTTACCTCTTCATGTTCCACTTGAGTCTTGTATTGGAAAGTCAGATTTTCTATTCAACTCTGATCTTTTCATCAAGAATGCTTAAAAGTCCTCTATTTCACTGAATGACCATTTTTTCTCCTGAAGGATTATACTCAGTTTTGATGAGTAGGTGATTCTTGGTTGTAATCCTATCTCCTTTGCCCTCCAGAATATTATATTCCATGCCCTGCAGTCCCTTAACATAGAAGCTGCTAAATCCTGTGTTATCCTGATTGTGTTTCCACAATACTTGAATTGTTTCTTTCTGACTGCTTGTAATATTTTCTCCTTGACCTGGGAACTCTGGAATTTGGCTACAATATTCCTAGGAGTTTTCCTTTGGGGATCTCTTTCAGGAGGAGATCGGTGAATTCTTTCAATTTCTATTTTGCCCTCTGGTTCTAAAATATCAGGGCAGTTTTCCTTGATAATTTCTTGAAAGATGATGTCTAGGCTCTTTTTTTCATCATGCCTTTCAGATAGTCCAATAATTTTTAAATTCTCTCTCCTGGATCTACTCTCCAGGTCAATTGTTTTTCCAATGAGATATTTCACATTGTTTTCTAATTTTTCATTCTTTTGGATTTGTTTTGCAATGTCTTGATTTCTCATAAAGTCACTAGCTTCCAATTGTTCTATTCTAATTTTTAAGGAAGTATTTTCTTCAGGAATCTTTTGGACTTCCTTTTCCATTTGGCCAATTTTGCCTTTTAGGGCATTCTTCTCCTCATTGGCTTTTTGGACCTCTTTTCCATTTGGGTTAGGATATTTTTTAAAGTGTTATTTTCTTCAGTATTTTTTTTGGGTCTCCTTTAGCAAGGTGTTGACTTGTTTTTCATGATTTTCTTGCATCACTCTCATTTCTCTTCCCAGTTTTTCCTCTATTTCTCCTACTGGCTTCTCAAAATCCTTTTTGAGCTCTTCCAAGGCCTGAGACTGATTCATATTTTTCTTGGAGGCTTTGGATGTAGGAGCTTTGACTTTGTTGTCTTCTTCTGGTTGTATGTTTTGATCTTCTTTGTCACCAAAGTAAGATAATATAGTCTGACTCTTTTTGCACTGCTTACTCATGATCCCGGCCAATTACTTGAGTTTTAAACTCTTTGTTAAGATAAGAGTCTGCTTCCAATGTGGAGAATGTACTGTACTAAGCTTCGGGGGTTTGTACAGCTGTTTTCAGAGATAATTCTAGGGACCTGTAAATTTTCAGTTCTTCCAGGGTGGTATGATAAGTGTTTCCTCTCCACTGCCACAACATACTCCACCACATCAGCACTCCTCCTTGCCACAGGACCACCCCTCAGAACTGTGACCCAGATCCAAGCACAGGCAAAGCAAGAGATTCCTGCCTCAGCACTGGCAAAGAGATCCCTACAATCCTGCTCTGATCAACCACTCGATTCCCCCTCAGTCTGTGGGCCAGAAGATCAGGAGGCAGCCGTGGCCCACACTCAGGACTTGCGGCTGAAACCTAGCTTCTTTCTTTCACCTCAGTCACAGACTTTTCCAACTGACGCTCTAAGTTGTCTTTGGCGTTCGTGGGTTGAGAAGTCTAGAAACCACCACAGCTGCCCGCAATTCAGTCCTCTGAGGTATGCCCCAGGGTTGCTGCGACCTGTGTGCCGAAGCCACACTGTGCTCCTCTCCCTGCCCAGCGTGATATACCTTTCTGATCAACCATCCTGGCTGTCTTTGGCTGGAAATTTGTTTCACTCTGTCTTTTTGTGGGCTTTGTTGCTTTAGAATTTGTTTGGAGCCATTTTTTATAGGTATTGGGAGGGGTTTGGGGGAGAGCTCAAGCAAGTCACTGCTTTCCCTCTGCCATCTTGGCTCCGCCCCACTCTTTTCTCTTAAAAGACACATAAAAGTCACCTGATTATATATTTAAGAATAGGAAACCTGAAGTTTTATTCAATGAATACTACCAATATTTATTTAGTTCATGAGTTGCCATGTCCAAGGAGCTAACCTACTGGTAATGAGTCTCTCTGTGCTTTAACTATGTGAGCTGGTCCTTGGAAAATAGACTCTGCCTATTCTTAGGATCATAGATGAAGCTTTTCCAGAGTAATGGAACCCACCAGTTCTTGTCCTCTGCTAACATAACCTTCAAGAACCCTGGGTCACTTCTCCACCACAATAGGAGGTATATTAGAGAGGACTTTGTGGATTGTTTGCATATGTCATTATATTAGTTGTATCAAACTCTGGAATGTTACAGAACCTGCTGGGCAAGCTCCTTAATTACACAAAAAAATTTGGCCTAACAATACAAAAAACAAGTGGATAGAGAATCAATCAATCAACAAGAATTTATTAAGTGATAACTATGTGCGAGGCACTGAGTTCAATGTTGAATACCCATTGTCCAGTCTATGGCATGCATTTGGTTGAATCATCTATGTATGTCATGATCTGGACAATGGGCATTCAGCATTGAACACAGTGCCTGGCATATAGTTATCACTTAATAAATTCTTGTTGATTGGTTAGCTGATTATTCATCTACTCATTACGTATATATCTTGAATAGAACGTGCAAATGAATGATGAACTAGGCTCAGATTTAAAGAGGAAGAAAGCAAACCAGATTGCCTTTGGAAAACCGCATTAATCCTTTAATAACTCTAAATGTCTCCCTAAAACAAATTATCATCTTCTTAATAGTAATATTCTATTGGAGTTGTATGGCTGTGAGCCATAGGACATTATAGGCACCAAAGAATGAAAGATGAGTATCACCCAGAAGTCAGTGGAGAAGCACATGGTGAGTGTAAATAGAAAGCAGCTCACAAAAAATAGGGCTGTATGGAGAGCCAAAGTAAAGGATGTCATCGGTGAAATCTATAATTGACAAAGAAGATGGCTAGTTACATGGTGAGAGGGAGGCTTAACTGAGGGACTGCCCATGTAGCCCACCAGTACCCTTACTATGTCAAGAAAAAGCAAGGAAGATCCCCTCCCCCAAACCCAGCATTTTGGATAGACCTTCCACAGTGAATTGGTGAATTCATGAAAGCACACTGGCAGACATGGAAGGATTGCAATCTGTTTCAGTGGAAAGAATAGCTATGTCAATGAGTGCACAGGTCTGTTTGAGTAACCATTTAAAATATGTTTTATTTTTGGGCAGCTAGGTGGTACAGTGTATAGAGTGCTGGGCCTAGAGTCAGGAGAACTCAAACGTTTACTAGTATGTATGACCCCGAGGAAGTAGCTTAATCCTATTTGCCTCATTTTCCTCATCTATAAAATGAGCTAGAGAAGGAAATGGCAAACCAGTCTGTTGTCTTTACCAAGGAAAACCCCAAATGGGGGTCACAAAGAGTCAGATACTATGAAAAATGACTGAACAACAATAACTATAATTATATAATTGTTATATTATACAGTATATATAACATATATACTATATAATATTATATCATGTAGTATACATAATATATACTATATAATATAATTTAACCATATATAAATGGTTATAACTATATATAATATGGTATATATTACATTATATTATTATTAACTATATAACCATATATACACATATTTAAATATTAAGTTATGTTCAATTAAGAAGGATTAAGAGATTTGGATAGAAGAAATAAAGAGCTATATAGATGGGAAAGAGAAATAGAGAAAAAGAAAGAAGGCAAGGTGTTAAGGGGCAGGCCTATAGTCTGGTTCCTTGGTAGTTTAGATCTGACACTGGAATGAAACGAGACACTTTTAGGTCATTGAACACTTAACAAAAAGTTTACTTAGTGATAGCAGAAGAATGACACTCAACAAGGAGATTCAGCAAGGAGGCCAACTTGATTCGGTTGAGAACAACTTCCCGGTGTTAGACAGACCTGCTGTCCGATCATCGTTAGAAGCTTCAGAGAGCACTGGAGCTCTTTGCAGATTTTTACTCAGGCAATCAGGAAGCCACAACAAAACCCTCTGCACTTAACTATGCAAGTCTCAAAAATAACTTCTATATATCTCTAAAAAATGAGCTAGCTAAGGTATAGCACAGGCATGGGGAGGCCTGGGTCCTATGCTCAGAATCGATGTGGTCTCAGGCCTAGCCTAAGGGTGTGGGGTAGTCTTAGGAAAAGCTCATCCAGCCTACATGGCAGGGACCTAGGAAATTTTTTGCTCCTATGACAGAATGGAAAAAGGAAAATGAGTTAGACACCAAGACAAACAGAAAGACAGCCAGAGAGAAGAAGGAGAAACGTGGAGCAGGGGGAGGAGGAGGGAATGAAGTTTACGGGGAGCTGAAGAATTACTGAGGTCAGCTATTATATAACCTTCTCAGGTAGTGCTATTCACTTGGGCTTTGGGATTCAGAGCTTTATCTGTCACCTTTTATTCTATCTTTTGAAAAGCTCTTCAGCTTTTCAATGATTATTAATTCATTCGTTTCATTCATTAATTTCAATGACTATTAATCCGAGCTCTAAGACCGCACCCTTCAGAGGCTCCATTGCGTGAGACGTCTTTAGCAGTCCAGCAAATGGAGAAATTATTCTGTGGGTCACAGCAGCAGGGAGAGAGGCATATGACCCTGGAGTCTAGATAAAAGCCAGCCAAGAGCTGCATCTCACTGTTGTTTTAACCAATTTGTTCATTCCGCAAATATTATTGAAACCCTATTTGCAAAGCACAGTGGAGGAGCACAGAGAGCATACGTCATAGGCTTTGCTCTAAAGAGATTATGGGAGAGGTCCATTCCTGCTCTAGAAAGATGGTCCTGGGGCAGCTCAGTGGTGCAGTGAATAGAGCACCAACCCTGGAGTCAGGAGGACCTGGGTTCAAATTACTAGCTGTGTGATCCTGGGAAAGTCACTTAACCCTGATTGCCTCCAGAAAATGAAGGAAGGAAGGAAGGAAGGAGGGAAGAAAGAAAGAAAGAAAGATGGTCCTGATGCAACTTCTTATCATCTGCACCTCTATCATCTATGGGGACACAAACAATTCTAATACAAGGCAGCATGTGTAAGTGCTGTAGGAAGTATATAAGTTCAGTGTTTTAAGAGCTCAAAGGAGGGAGAACTCACTTTCAGCTGGGGTGATCCGTGAAGTCTTCATGGAAGTGGCATTTGAGCTGGGCCTCAGAGAATGCATAGGATATCTATAAGATAAGACGAAAGATAAAGGCAACAGAGGCAGAGTGACCAGCATAAGCAAAGAAAGGGAGGTAGGGAAGAATGAGGTGCATCCAGGGAACAATCAGAGGTCCAGTTTGGCTGGAATACTGCTTACATGCAGAGGAAGAGTAAGGAAATAAATATGGAATCTGGTTGGGGCCAGATTCACAAATACTGGGAGAAGGGATTTATACTGCCTGTGCCCACAGGGACCACCCAGAGAACAAGGCTCTGTGGAAAAATGCTTGATGAGATGAGACAAGCTGCAGCCATTGGAGTTGAGAAAATGTGTGGTAAAGGAGTGAGGAAGAGGAGGGCGAAGCAGGCTTCCTGGAGGAGGTCTCTCCCTCCCTCCCAGGCAGGAGTTGGCTTAGCACACCTTCCTCTGAACAGCTTAATAGGACAAATGACTTTTTCTCTCTGTCTTGGGTGTGAAATAGGAGCTGGTAAAGATGCAGGCCTTTCTCAACATCAGGAAATGAAGCAATGCTTTCTAGTTTTGATGCAGGGCCAGGCTCAAGGTCAAAGCCATTTCCCCATAGCTTAAATCCTTTTTGTCAGAAGAGAGCTTCAGTCCTGGAGGAAGACGTCAATATTTGTTAATGGAGAGATGTGAGAAGCATAGATGGCTGGGATGGAAATTCCCTCACATACACACATCTTTTTCCCCCCAGAGGCCTCCATACAGGTTGCACTCAATAAGCTAATTCTGACAGATTCATTCATTCAACAAATATTTTTAAATCTGTGAGCAGAGGGCATTATGCTAGTGGATGAAAAGTTTGGATAAGACATAGTCTGTGCCCTTGTGGAACACATAATCCAGTAGGGACATAAGACACAAGTGCTGATTTAACCTATAATAGACACTATTAGGTAGTACATGCATTAAAGAGATGCAAAAGAAAGTGCTGTCAGGTTGGAGGGGAGAGATCATTTCTGCCTGGGAGAATAAAGGAAGGCTTCCTGAACAACAAAGTGACATTTGAATTGGACTTTAAAGGATCAGAATTAAACAAATAATGATGAGGAGAGAGGGAGGGCATTGCATACATAAAGAAAATCATGAACAAAGTCACGGAGGTAGAAATGTGCATGGTACATTTGAGGGACAGAGGATAGGCCAGTTTGACTGGAATCTAGAAGACATGGAGAAGGGTGGGGGAGGGGAATATGAAAAGAGGCTGGAAAGGGAGAATGCTACCAGATAACATAAGGCCTTGAATGCCAGGCAAAGAAGTTTGAATTTAGGGGACGATAATGAGCCAATGAAAATTTTTGAGCATAGCAAAATGACAAGATCTGTGTATGTCCACGCGTCTCAAATTCTTTGAGGACTCTCAGTGTCTAGTTGTCAATCCCAGGCTGACTTCTCCTCTCCTCTCCTCCCCCATATGCTCTGGGGTCTGTCCCCTACTGGGAAGAGCATTAGAGACCTGAGCTCTAATCCCAATTCTATCACTAACTTTAATCACTCTATACCTCAGTTACTTCATCTACTAAATGGGGAGAGTAAACAATTATTCTACCTACCTCATAGGATCTCAACAGTGCAATGCATCATATAAAGAAACCACATGGATGTTGAATGCAGGGTGATTTTGTCACCAGTCAGAGCCTAGCCTCTGTTGTCTTCAAACCCTCAGCACCTCTTACCTGAACTATTGCCAAAGCCTCCTAATTGGTGTCCCTGTTTGTGTTTTCTCCTCCAGCCATTCCATATTCTACACAGCGGCCCAAATGACATTCCTAAAGTACAGCTCCAACCGTGTTCCTCCAGCGCTCAAGAAGATTTAGTGGCCCCCTATTGCCACCAGGCTTATCAGTTTGGCATTTAAATCCTCCCACAATCTGGCCTCCATCTTCTTTTCCAGTTATTTCACGTTAGTCCCTTTCACAATCTCTCCAATCTCGTCCAACTAGTTGCTATTTGCTTCCCATACGTGACATTGCATCTCCTCTTTGTACCTTTACATGCGATGCAGCCATCCCTCTAACGCACTCCCCCTTCACCTTCACCTTGTAGGGTCCAGAGTTTCCTTCAAAACATAGCTTGGAAATCACCTCCTCTATCAGGCCTTTCCTGATCCTTCCAGATGTGCTGTGTCCCTCTTGAAATTATATTATTTTGTATATGCTTATCCATATACAGGTCACATCATCATCATCAACCTCATCATCATCATCACCATTATAGCATTTCTGTAGAGCTTTAAAGTTCACAAAGCATATTAAAATTATTTTCTCATTTTGTTTTTTCGAGGCAATTGGGGTTAAGTGACTTGCCCAGGGTTACACAGCTGGTAAATATCAAGTGTCTGAGGTCAGATCTGAACTCAGGTCCTCTTGACTCTGGGGACAGTGCTCTATCCACTGAACCATCAGGCTGACCCTATTATGTCAGGGAGATAGGTGCTATTATTGTCCCCTATTTTACAGATGAGGAAACTGAGACAGACAAAGGCTAAGTGATTTGTCCAGGGACACACAGCCAGTAAGTGTTTGAAGCAGGATTTGAGCTCAGATCTTAGTGACTCTAGGTCCAATGCTCTACCTATAGTGAGAAGGTAAATTCTTAAGGGAAGGTATGGGTTTGTTTTTGTCTTTGCCTGATGTCTAGGATAATTTTTGGAGAAAGGTCCAGACCTGTGATTTCATGAGTTTACAAAACTGATGTGGAAATTCCCTTGACCAATGCAGAGGAGCAATTCTGTTCTGTAACTTCCAGGCTTGGAGAGCTGCCCAGAGCCCTGAGAGCTTAAGTAATTTCCCCAGGATTAGAGTCAGGACTTAAACCCAAGCCTTTGATTCACAGGATGGCACTGTACCCATTAGGCCACCCTGCCTTTCTGCCTTGTGCATAGCAGACACTTACGGGCTTTTGAACTGAATCACAACGAAGGTGGGGGAAGGTGAGCCCAGCGTTTGTAACAAAAGGCTGTATGTGAGAAGTGAGAAGTGTGAGAAGTAGAAACCTGGGGGCAGAGCCACGCAATAGAGGAGGAAATCACTTCCAGTGGAGGAAGGTGAAGTGCTAGAGCTAACATGATGGTGGAGGGGCTGCTGAGGCTGGGTCTTGAGGGCTGGGCAGGGTTTCAAAAGCCCAAATCGGGCAGGTGGAGCCTCTCTCTGCTCTGTGGCTTTGATGTTTCAAGGGGTCATAATGTCATCCTTGCAGGGCCTGGAGACGGCATCCCCTCTCCTCATTATTGTGGCACATAGGGACTTACTCCCTCAACCAGAGACTTACCGTAGCGGGCTGAGTCCCAAGAGTGTAGCCGCTGCTCCCCCTCAGGATTCTGGAAGAGGGAAATCCCTGAGAGGTGGGAATCACCAGCTTCCATCTCCCCAATAAGAATCACCATTTAATATCAATGTCATGTAACTAATTGATAGATCAACGTCTGACTGATATCAACAATTCATCAATTAACTTTTACAAAGGGACATTGGCAGTGACACAGTGCGTAGAGTGCCGGACCTGGAGTCACTAAGATCTGAGTTCAAATTCCATCTCAGACACTTACTAGCTGTATGATCCTTGACAAGTCACTTAACCTTTGTTTGCCTCAGTTTTCTCAACTGTAAAATGGAAGAAGTAATAGCACCTGCCTCCCAGGATCGTTGTGAGACTCAAAAGAGATATTTGCAAGAAGAGCTTAGCCCAGTGACCCGCACACAGTAGATACTATAGAAATGCTAGTTATAATTTTATATATATTTAGTCTGTCAACAACAGATATTTATTAAGTGCTTACTCTGTGCCAGGCACTATATTAAACCCTGGGGACACAAAGATAGGCAAAAACAATTCCTGTCCTCACAGTCTATCGGGGTGGACAACAAGCAAACAACCGTATACATCTTTTATATAGACGCATGCGGAGTATATTGGAGATGAGTTCAGATGGTAGTATTAAGGATGGAACTGGGAAGGGTTTCTTGCTGAAGGTGGAATTTTAGCTGGGACTTGAAAGAAGCCACGAAGCCAGGAATCAGAAGCATGGAGGGAGAGCATTGCAGGCATGGGAGACAGCCAGTGAAAATGCACAGTCAGGAGATGGAGTGTCTCAAACAAGCAGCCATCAGCTGGCCGGTATCACGGGATCCCAGACTACGTGGGGGCAAGCAAAGAAGAAGAATGGTAGCCACGGAGGGGCCAGGTTGTAAAGGGCTTTGAAAGCCAAACAGAGGATTGTCTATTTGATTCTGGAGATAATAGGGAGCCATTGGGGTTTACTGAGTACAGGGGTTACACGGTCAGGCCTGCACTTAGTGACTCAAGGTTCAGCACTCTGTCTACACTGGGAAGGTAAACCCTTAAGGGCAAGGGTGGGTCAGACGCTATTACTAGAACTAAAGCGTAGAAACATGGTTTCTCCCCTTTATGCTTCAGTTCCTGGGGACAATAGATTCAAACTAAAAGTGGTTGGTGCTCAAGTTTCCACCTACCACATTTGTTCAATTCTGCATTTGGCATAGACGATGGATAAGTTGCTCCCTTGCTGGCAGAACATAGTGTTCAGCTGCTGGATCAATTCACTGCTGAGCTGGGCCAAACGGGTTGCTCCTCAGAGCTGGCTCGCCATTGGCCTTGGCTGCTGCAGCTATGAGCAAGCTCTAGGTGGGCTCCAGTTACTGAATCTTGGGTGCCTCTTCTAACCTTTTGAAATTCACAAGGTCACAATCTGGTCCACCCACCTCCACTACCCATTTCCCTAAGATCAGGAAAGAATAAATACAAAAGAGGTAGAAAGAATTAGCATTACCATGATTTCACCGCCACATGGCTACTGAGTGAGAGGGAGGACCTGAGGTCCCTTCCTTACTAGGAGGCCCACAGCAGTTTATTGTCCCTCATTAAATCTCACCAGGGAAGAGGAGATTTTGCCTGTTTGTGCCTTTTATATGCACACCCAGCTTAGTCAATTATTCAACAAGCATTTTTTTAAGTGACTACTATATGCTAAGTACTGGGAATACAAATACAAGTTGGGGGGGAAGACAGTTCCTGCCCTCATGGAGATTACATTCTAACTGGATGAGAAATAAAGAGATGGCCGACCTGGGTGCCTTCCTTAAAGTTCTAGGAGGATTGTTGTTTGCCTTCATTCTTGAAGAGGACCATGACATCAGGAAGGTGATGCCATGACATGCAAGGGAGTTGGATTTAAGTGAAGGAGGGCTGTGCAAAGTCACTAGCCTCACTCTTTCCTCCAGAGCCATCTGGGTCCAGTGGTAAGATGTCAATCAAGATGACTGGAGATGGTTTCTCTCTAGGAGGAGCCACAGGGCTGAAGTGATCTGCTAGGATGAAGAACTTTCTGGGGCGTGGTGGAGGAGTGGAAAATGAAGCCTAGTGAGACATGAAGAGTTCAAAGATTTGTTTTTTTCATCATCACACAGCTAATAGAAAACAGTCAGAAAATATCTATACATGCTCTGAAATAAAGAACAAGGTCCTTCATTATGCATCATCATGCATTTCTAGAGGAAGGCTCACCAATATTTGCATGTGATCCTAAGGATTAGTCTCCCATTGGCCAATCCTCCCTAACCTCCCCATCTATCATCAATCAACCAGCAAACACTAAGCACCTACAGTGTGTCAAACTCTGTGCTAAGCACTAGACATAGAAAGACAGAAGTGAAATAGTTCCTGCCCTCAGGAACCTTACAGCATAAATGGCACACACAAGTACATATACAAGAATATATAAAACACATGTAAAACATGTTATCTTGTCGTTAAGGGGGAGTCACTGGAAGCTAGAGGGACCAGGCAAGGATTCATGCAGAAAGCAGTACCAGCATTAAGTCAAGAAGGAAATCAGGCATTTTAAGAGCTGGAGTTTGACAGGAAACGTAGTCTGGGCATGGAGTACATAGCCTATGAAAAAAAAGCAAAAAGAAGGGAGATGGGGTACCATGTGTGAGGAATAGTGAGAAGACCAGTTTGGCTATATTGCTGTGTCCAAAGGAAAAAATCAGTATCTAGAGGCCAACCTTCTGGTAATGAGCCTCTCATCTTAGGAGGTGGTTCTCCAAAGAGGGGCAGGGTTCATTAACAGGCCCATACTCAGTGTTTTTTCCCAGCATGGTAGGACTAATCAAAACTTTTATTTTGCTGGCATAGTCTTGGAGAACCCAAAGTCTCATTAATGTCATTACAAGTGAAGATAGGTAGAAGGTAGATAGATAAAAAGAAAAATAGAGATGGATAGATGGATGGATAGAGATAAATGTATGGAGAGAGATGGATAGGTAGATAGGTAAATAGATGGATAGGTAGATGGATATACAGTTAATGGGTGTTTGAAAAAGAAGATGAAAGGGGAGAGAGGAGAAAGGTAACATAGTACAGTGGTAGAAGCTCTGACTCTGGGATCAGCGGACATGAGTTCAAATTCTAACCCTAATGTTTATTTCCTATATGATCTTGGGAAGGTCTCTTCATCTTCTGAGACCACAGTTTCCTCAGGTATAAAATGAGAAAGGTTGAGCTAGATGGCCTTCCAGTTTTTAGCACCCACACGAATGGAAGGGAAGTCTACTATTGAACAACTGTAGTTCACAAAGCCATCCATCTTCCATGGCTTTGGAGTGAGTATTTCTACTTACATTTGGAAAAAGGTTTGTTTGGTGTCCTGGGAATCTGTGCCCCTTCATATAAAGTTTCCAACTCCTGAGGACTTGAATCAGGCAGAGCTGGTCTCCTGTACATCCCTGATTCCCCTCCTCCCTCAGGCTCAGGATGGAAATGGACAAGCAGCCAACACAATCTCAGGTAGCAGCTTGGACTCAACCTTAGCAATGCTGTCTCCTCAATTCCTCCCACCCTCAAACATACTTTACCACCCTAAGAAGCTTCTGGATAACTCTAGAAGGTAGTTACGTGACCAGGAAAGCAGAAAGTCAACAACAACAACAAAACAAAATCCCATTTCAACGGGAATGATATAGTCAAGAAGTGAAAAACCAGACTTCCTCAGAAGTCAGTAGATTCCAACTGGAAGTGAAGAGTAATGTACTGCATAGCAGGGCAACAGGAACTAATTTTAGATTGACCATTTTGGGAGGTGACCATCCCAATGCCCTTTCTCAAGCACAGCTCAGAAAATTTTCTTTACCTCCCTGGTCAACCTGAAAAGAGCTATAGCTCCCACTTTATCAGCCCTGCCCTGTCTTGTCCTACTGAATGGGAGAAAAAAAGTTGGGTTGGCTAGGGAGGAACCTAATTTATAAACCAGAATGTGGGGAGAGCTGAGAATTCTGCTCCTGACTCACTAAGTGTGGTTGTGCTAGTCACTTTTTATTTCTTGGTCTCAATTTCCTTACTCTATAAGGAGTGGGAAGAATCATATCTGTCATTCTGTTCTGCAGATGGCCATCGTGAAGCATCAATGCCATTAGGTGGGAAAATGGATAAAGAACTGGATCTAGAGTCAGGAAGACCTGAGCTCAAATCCTGCCTCAAACACTCACTAGCTATGTGACTCTGGGCAAGTCACTTAACCCCTGTCTGTCTCAGTTTCCACATCTATAAATTGAGAGTAATAATAGTACTACCTCCTAGGTTTGTTGTGAAGATAAAAGGAAATAATATTTGTAAAGAGCTTTACAAGCCAACCAGAAAAGACAGGGTGAACCTATCCCCTGCCCATTTCATGAAAGCTTGGAAAAAGTCCTGCCCTTCACACATGTCTGGAAGGAAGGCCCTGGGCATGAATTCCACAATGTTGAGCCCACAAGCTATGACCCCTCAGGGGCATACAGTTGGAACCCTATGCCAGTTTGGACTCCTCCCTGGCTAGGTCAGCTGCTACCTGAGGTGATCACGTTGAATGGACTCTCCTTTGCCCATGGGGAGAACATCGAGACAGACAAGAACAGCCCACAGGAGCCACCACAGCTGATCCCATGGACCCCCAGCACGTTTATCTTCTTTTCAGACCAAACAGACAACTGAAACAAGTTATACCCCAGGAGATTCCTTGGACCCCAAGTCTACTCATGTCTATCTCAAATAACTTCACCCAGGAACCCCTCTTTCAATATCCACCACAGATTATCCCATTTCATCCCATACAAGTTCCTTCTATCCAGCATCAAGGGACCATTGAGAACAACCCTCATTTTCAGCCCCAAGACACCCCTTCAGCTATTATTTTTGACATCATGAAAGATGAGGAGGCAGGTCAATGTATCTCTCGAGATAGATTTCAAGGAATCTCTTCCACTGATACCCCTTTGATCAACAGGGAAAATGAAGAGCCAGTTGGAAACAGTTCCCAAGACCCAACAGCATTGACCCCATAGACTGTGCCAGCTCTTGATTCAACCCACAATGAGGAGACAGCTGAAACTACCAGCCAAAGTCATACTCCACAGGAGATCTTCTACACCCCAACATCCTGTATCCAGAGTCAAGGGACCTATGAATACCACCCCCCAAATCCAGGCTTAATGTGTCCACCTCCACTTCCATACCCACATGGACCCCCACAATTCTTCCCGCAACCTCTGTATTTCTTTCCCCACATATACATCCAAACACAATAGGAACCTAAATGTAAAGACATCAGTTTTCTCAAAAGCAGAAGGTCACAGTGTTACCTATTTTGGAGAGGACATGCCTGTTGGAGACCTTGGCTGGGTCCCTAGACTCCTGTTTTCGTTTCCTCGTTTTACCTCTCTTCCTCTTTGCTCGATATGTCTAAATAAACCAAGATATTCCATAAAAATAGAGTTTTACAAACCTTAAAGCATTATGTAAATGCTAGCTAGTATTATTGTTCAGTTAGTATTTACTGGAGGCCTGCCAATGTGCCCAGCCCATTGAAGATGAAAAAGAAGGTAATGTAGAGATGAAAGTCTTTTGAACCCTTGAAAAAAGAAAAAAAAAGGTCATAATTTCTGTTCTCAAGTGTAAGACCTGGATTCCAGTCCTGATGGACACTTACTAGTTGTGTGATCCTGGCAAAATCACTTGACCCTCATGACCTCATGTCTTGATTATTGCAATAACCTTCTGTTTGGTCTCCCTGACTCAAGTCTCTGCCTATTCCAGTCCATCCAATACTTAGCTGTCAAGTTACTCTTCCTAAAGCACAAGTCTGACCATGTCACCTCCTTACTCAGTAAACTCCAATGGCTCTATTACTTCTAGGATCAAATACAAAGTCTTCCATTTAACTTTTAAAGCCCTTCATAACCTGGCCCCTTCCTACCTTTCCAGTTACTTCTTACTCCTTTCCACATACTCTATGATTCAATGACATTGGTCTCTTTGCTATTCCTTATACAAGACACTCATCTTCCAATTCTATGCACTTTCACTGGCTGCCCCCAAGCCTGGAATTCTATTTCTCCTCATGTCTATCTCCTGGTTTCCATGGCTTCTTTCACTTCCCAGCTAAATCCCACCTTCTATTAAAAAAAAAACAAAAACCTTTCCCAATCCCCCTTAATGCTAGTGCCTTCCTTCTGTGATTATCTCCTGCCTACATCTTGTTTGTACATAGTAGCTTGCATGTTGTCTGCCCCATTAGACTGTGAGCTGCTTGAGAGCAGGAATTGTCTTTTGCCTTTCTTTGTATCCCCAGGACTTAGCACAGTGCCCAACACATAGTAGGTGCTTATTGACTTGACTCTCTGATCTTAAGTTTCCACATCTGGAAATGGGGGTGACAACTCTTGAACTCTTTCCTACACAGGGCTGAAAAAAGCATTTTGCAAACCTGAAAGTACTTTATAATTGTGAGCTATTAAGCCTCATCCATCATGACAAATGGACAAAAGAAATAAACAGATGAGTCACAGGAGAAGAAACACAGTAAATGCACATTTAGCAAAATGATCAACCTCATTAATTACTAAAGAAATGTAAATGAGTACAACTACAACACTCATGAGAATGAGGAAAAAAATAAAGAAAAAGTATAAAGCCCAAAGCTATCAGTGGGAGAAGAAAATCTACTCATCTATCATTATTCCTGGTGATAACACTAATTGGAGTAATCTCTCTGGACAGCAATCCAGTGATAAGGAGCAAGAGCCACAAAATTAGTCATATCCTTTGACCTGATAATCCCACTCCTGGGACTGTATCCCAAGAAGCAGTTAAAAAGGAAAAGAAGATCTTTCTATATGAAGATGTTTATAAAAAGGTTTGTGGTCAAGTTAAAAAGCATTTATTATGCACTTACAATATGCCATGCATTGTGCTAAGCACAGAGGATACAAAGAAAGGGAAATACAGACCCTGCCCTCAAGGAGCTTACATTCTAATGGGGGAAAAGACATACAAACAATGATGTGCAGATGTGACATCCTATACTACCTAAAATAGAGTCCTCCACAAGAAAGATGCTGGGGGACCTACTTCTTGAAGACTAGAAAACTGGAACATTCTGTATTGGCCTACCACGTGATTGAAAGCAGTTTTTCATTAGCTGCATGGTCACAACTATTTATATCTTTAAAACTGCTTGACTGAGCACCATCAGGGCCTTTGTTGTATTCCAGTCTGAGGGACACCATTCAGTAAGAGACAAGGGCATGAGGGTTGCCTCATTTCTCCCCCTTCTCCTTTAGACTACATGACCCTGAGAAATAGTCCTAGGTTTCTGACATTTTCCTTTGTCTTTTCCCATTCTAGGTGTAGGTATTGAAGTCTCCAACCCAGGAGCTTCAGCCACAGAGATCCAGGAGGTCAGGAATCTTAGGCTGCAGTCAACCCAGCAGCAAAGTCCTGGGGAGAAAGTGTTAAGGTTGTTCCTCTGGACTCAGACTCAGGCTTGGGGGGATTAATGCTTTGTAAGAACTGAGCAAAGCTATGACCCTAATCCCCCTACCATTTCCAGAGAATGAGGAGGTGTTGGAGTTGGGGAAACTGCCCCAGAATTGTTACATTATATTTTGTTATATTATGTTATGTTGTGTGTTATATTATGATTACATATTATATACTATATGTTATCTTATAATTATATATTATATCATATTACATATGATACATAATATAGTTATATATTATACTACATGTGATATATATCTTTTATGTTATATTATAAAAACTTATATCATATCATATATTATAGGCAGCTAGATGGCACAGTGAAAAGCACACTGGGCTTGGAATTACGAAGACTTATCTTCATGAGTTCAAATCCAGCCTCAGACACTTACCAGCTGTGAGACCCTGAGCAGGTCACTTATACCTCAGTTTCCTCATTTGTAAAATGAGCTGGAGAAGGAAATGACAAACCATTCCAGTATCTTTGCGAGAAAACCCCAAAATGGGGTCACAGAGAATCAGACATGACTGAAACAACTGAACTACAACAAAATGTTATATTACATTGTATATCTGTATATTTGTTTTTGCTCTATCTTTGAAGTAAATATCTTTTTGTAAAAGCTAAATGAGAAAAGTTAAATGGAACTAGAGTGCTAGTAACTGATAGCAGAGAAGAAAGACTCCCCAACCCCTGTGTGTGTGGGGGGGAAGGTTAAAGGTAGCAGACTTGGCCTTCTAGGGCAAGAGCAAAGCACATTACACAAACCAGATACATGGAAGATGAACTGGAGGTAGCTCCAGCATTAGGGGACAGGCTTCTTGCAGAAGTTGGGGTTTCAGCTGAGACTTAAAGGAAGGTGACAAAGTCAGGAAGTGGCAATGAGAAAGAAGAGCATTCCAGGCATAGGGGAGAGCCAGTGAAAATGCCCAGGATCAGGAGATGGAGGGAACAGCAAGGAAGCCAATATCACTGGATCACACAGAGTATGTGAAGGGGAGTAAGGTATAAGAAGGCTAGAAAGATAAGAAGGGGTTAAGTTATAAAAGGCTTTAAAAGTCCAACACAGGGCAGCTAGGTGGCACAGTGGATGGAGCACCAGCTCTGAAGTTAGGACGACCTGAGTTCAAATCTGACCTCAGACCAAACACTTGACACTTACTAGCTGTGTGACCCTGGGCAAGTCACTTAACCCCAATTGCCTAAAAATAAATAAATAAAAATCCAACAGAGAATTTTCTATTTGATCCTGAAATCACTGGAGTCTACTGATTAGTCAATGGAATGGTTGGAGCTGTGCTTTAGGAAGGTCCATTTGACAGCTGAGTGATCGCAATAGTCCGGGTCTGTTGGTCTGCACCAGGTTGTTGGCTATGCTGGATGATGGATGCTTTGAAGATATTATGGAAACAGATTGGATATGGGGATAGGAAGGGGGGAGAGAGAGAGAGAGAGAGCAAGGAATCAAGGATGACACCTAGATTAAAAGCCTGGATAATAGGAGGATGGTGGCTCCTTTGACAGCAACAGAGAAATTTGGAATAGGGGAGAGTTTGGGGGAAAGTGGGCTCTAGTGATGGAAACTACCTCTTTTCATTCTCTTGGTAATTTTCTTCTCTCACTCTGCACCATGCTGAGGGAGTCCTTCCTTGTCTCTACCCTTTGGCTCTGGTGACAACTTTCTAGTTATCATCACCAGATTGTCCCACAACTATGGTTATGGAGGCACTGAGTTTCCCAGGGACTTCCACTCCTGTAGTTGAGGAATTGTCTTCAGTGGAAACCATCACTGTGTCATAAAACAGTGTGACAGAAGGTGGTCCCAATAACATTGTCGATGAGATGATCGTTGTTGAAGGAATAGAAATTGGAAGTTGTTGTCATTTCTTGAAAAAGGACAAAAACAGCATCAGATAGTTAAACAAATGCCGGTCTACCTTCAAGTCCTGGAATGTCATCCTGGGACCTCAATAACTATCCAAGAGGCTCCCGAGCCTTAGAATAAACCTATTTCGGTAGGATTCTACAAATTAGACTTTTGTCTCAAACGAGCTCTCCATTTGGTTGTAATGTGACATCTCATGACTCGGAGGATCACAGGTTCAGGGATGGAAAGACTTCCACACCCTTCATTTTACAAATGAGGAAATAGGTTTAATGATGAATAACAGGCAGGTTTTTTTTTTTCAAATAAATCATTCATCTTGGTAGGTGGAAAGGATTTGACTTCTTGGTGGGTGGTTGCTTTTTTTAAATTTGGAAAGTATTGCATCAGTTTCATACTGTCGGACTGGTGGTCTAAGATGTGCCAATCTCAGGCTTCTTCTATCTCTTTCTGTCTCATGAGCTCTTGCTTAATTGCTGGTAAATTTCTTTTTACCCCAATTTTCCACTATGCTGACTCCACAGGACAATTCTTATACTGTGAAAGCCCAGCCCTGCCTTCCAGATCAAGGTCAATCATTTGAACTGATTCTTGTTTTATCTGCTTTGGAGGGTATTTTCTCTTTATTGTTTATGGTTAATTTGTATCTCCAAGTGAGATGTCAGTAATAATAAATATTGTGGTAAAACCCCCACCCATGCTAAAGAAAAGAAAAGAAAAGGGCATGTCCCACCTAGGCAAGCCTGAGTGTGGGTTTGGACTACCTCTTTTGCGTTTATTCTTTCCTGATATTAGGCAAACAAGTACCTAACCCAAGATGGCAGGCTCCAGACTTGGAGGTATCATTGTAAGTTTGAGAGGTACAGAAGTCTCGTTGGTTTGGAATTGTGGTAGCAGAGAAGGAGCCCTTGATAACTGCTTTAGCACTTTGGGAAAGTATGTCCACCAATATGAGGATTGGTTCAAGCCTGGTTCAAGAATACTAGGAATGACTGTATTGAATAGCATAGGGCCAAGGAGAGCTGTAAAATACTTAATTTTCAATTCTGAAAACTACTTTATGTTCTGATAGGTTTAACTATCAGCCTCTCAAGAAATTGTACCTGTAGTTTTAAGTTGTTATTGAATCCTATTTTTCTAAGTCATTCTGTTAATCCATGCTATCAGACTTTTTTTGGTTGAGTATCTCTTTTGTGTGCAGGGATAAATTATTTGTCATATATCTGGTACATACTATGCTGTCAGTAACTTTCTACACCTCCTCTCTTTTTAGGGAAACCCTAGATGTGAGCCATATTGTAAGCTATAAGTAAAATCATTTCCATGACATTGGGGTGAGGGTTTAATGAACCAATGGGTGTAATAACAGGGAGTCTAGTCCCTTTTACATTGGAAGCTAGGAGATTGGAAGCAGGCTCCTTCAGTACTGAACCGGGTCCAATCACATGCCTGCCCCCCCCCCCCAACGTGGTGGAGAAGGGAATGCTGAAATACTCCAGTCTCTGTGGGCTCAGGAGTAATTCCTCAGGGTCAGATAATATCTGCATTTCTTCTATATTTGTGCTTGGGTTCTTGTAACTTCAATACATTTGTTACAATGTCAAAATCCTGGTTGTTAATATGTCTTAGAATCACAGAATTTCAGAGTTGAAAGGGACCTTAGCTATCATCCTGCCCAATCTAGTTCCTTCAAATATTCATGTCTGCCTCATTCCTGACAAATGGTTATCTAGCCTTTGCTTGAAGACTTCCAGTGAAAACAAGAACCTCCTTAGACAACCAATTCCACTTTCATATAGCCCTAATTCTTATGAATTTTTTCCAAATATAAAACCTAAATTTATCTTTTTATAAGTCCCACAAAATGCTCTTAGTTTTGCCCTCTGGAGCCATAGAGAACAAATCTAGTATTTCTCCTATTTAAACAGCCTTTCCTATCCCCCATCCCAAAATTTCCTCTTCTCCAGGCTAAACATCCCCAAATCCTTCATATGGCACAATATGTAAAGCTTTCACTGTTCTAGGTGCACTCCTCTGGACTTTCTCTGCATCTACCATTTCTCTTCAAACTTCTCAACTTTATGCAATCATAGATGTCATTGGACTTTGGTGGAGACCTATCTCTTCTGACAGACAGGAATTCTACAATATGCTTGTACTGAGTCCTAAAGAACTTACCTCCTTTTGTTTTCCAAGGGAAGGAGAAGAGAAGATGCCTTGTTAGAAGTGATACTGTCAGAAATCGAAAAAACAAACAAACAAACAAACAAACAAGGATTTGAGGAAGTGAGGAGGTAAGCTGTCTGTTGCTACCACTGAAACTTCTATCAAAGGTGAATACAGAGACACCAAGGCATCAAGGGAAGCCTACATCAGACATCAGAGAGGAAGGTGGGACCCTGACAAAAAGCCTCACCAGAGACCGAAACTAACAGAAGCTGCAGAGAGCAGTTTCCATGGAAACAGAAGTAGAACTGCTGCAATGGGGACAGTAGTGGACTCCAGGGCCAAGAGGAGCATCTGAGTACATACTGGTCTTACTGAGCTTACTCAAAGATCCAGATCCGGTGATTGGGCTGGTGAATCTTTTGCCTCGCCATCCCAGAAGAGCATGCACTTATGAGCAAAATAAATAAGCAAAACTTATTTCTGTTTCTTTAAAGCTCATTTTTACATTTCTGTTCACCTAGTCTCTTTAAAAGCCAGTAATAAAATGAAACTCTGCTTCACCATTGAATTACTGGTCTGAATGTGTTTCATTTGCTCAAAGATAGTTGAGGGGGAGGTAATGATTGGAGAGAGAGTGAAAGGGGGGAAGAGGAAGAGAGAGTGAAAAAGAGAATAAGGAAGAAAGGGGAAGAAAGAAGGAAAGAAAGAAGAGGAAAGAAAAGAAGGAAGAGAGACAGAGAGGGATTTTCTTATAACTACTATAACATTCCCAGCATGGGGGCACAGAGCTAGAGAGAAGAGGTTTGTTGAGTCATCTTCTTATACCTTTCCCAGACCTAAGAAGAACATGTGAATTCAGAACGATACTTGGAGGCTACATCTGACATGTGGGGTGATGCCTCCAGCATTTTTACCTTTGCCTTTGTTCCATCCTGCGCAGGTTGACTAAAGTCATGGCCCTGAGTAAGGAGCTAGCAACAAAACACACCACCCACATGAGAGTAAAGGGCCATCCAAACAGGAGCACCTAGTATGGCTCAGGGGCAGCTAGGTGGTGCAGTGGATGGAGCATTGGATTGGGAATCAGGAAAACTCATCTTCCTGAGTTCAAATCTGGCCTGAGACACTTATTAGCTCTGTGACCCTGGGCAAGACATTTAATCTTATTTGCCTCAATTCCTCATCTGTAAAATAATCTGGATAAGGAAATGGCAAACCACTCTAGCATCTTTGCCAAGAAAACCCCAGACGGGACCGTGAAGAGTCAGGCATGACTGAAACAACTCAACAACAACAAAAAGTATGGCTCGCTGACTTTTTGCCCTCTGCCCCACACTATTAGACTCATACCAACATCTACTGCTAAATATATAATGGACTTTACATCAAAATTATTTATAAGAAGATGAAAACATTTAAAATTAAAATGGCCATTGAGTATTATACACCAGTTATGCCAAGGCATTCTGACAAGCAATTGATTATGCATGATATTTCATGGGCATATTCAATGGTTGATTCTAGAGCAAAAACAAAGTAACTTTTCTATCACATTCCAACAAATTTACCTTCAGAGTTAGCAGAGCAAATCTATTAGCTGTCAATCAGTCAATGAGCATTGCACCTACTATGTTCCAAGCACTGTGTTAAATACTAGGGATATGAAAAAAGGCAAAAATACTCTTTACTAAGGATAAGCCTTCAGCCTAATGGGTAGAAAGCATGCAGACAATTATGTACAAACAAAATATATACCAGATAAATTGGAGATAATCTAAAGAGGGAAGGCACTAGCATCAGAGGATGTTGGGAAAGACTTCCTGCAGGAGGTGAGATTTTAGCTGAAGCTTAAAGGAGTCCAGGAATGCCAGACAATGAAAAAGATAAGGAGGCTTGGAGGACAGTCAGTGAAAATTCAGAGTCAGGAGATAGGGCATCTTGTTTGAGGAACTGCAAGGTCATTTTCACTGAATCAGAGTACAGAGGAAGAGAAAGGTATAAGAAGACTAAAAAGATAGGAGGGAGCTAGGTTATGGAGTTTTTAGAAGACAGAAGATTTTCTATTTCATCTTGGAAGTAAAAGAAGTCATTAGAGTTTATTTAATGATGTGGAACATTGTCAGTCCTGTGCCTGAGGAGGGTCATTTTGATAGCTGAGTGGTTGATCAATCAGCTCCTCTATACAATTTCACTTGGTTACCTTATCAACTCCCGTGGATTCAATTACCATCTCTGTGTTGAAGATTCTCAAATCTATTTGTCCAGCTCTAACCCTTCTGCTGACCTCCAGGCTCACATTTCCAACTGCCTTTTAGACCTCTCCAACTGGATATCTAGTATACATCTTAAACTCAACATGTGCCGCCGACATGACCTGTCAATTTCACCTTCACAGCATCTCTCCTCTGACACAGCTACCATTCTGGTGCAGACCCTCACCACCTCACGCCTAGACAATAGCCTGCTGGTGGGTTTGCCTGACTCACGAGTCTCCCCAACTTTAACGCATCCCTTATTCAGTCACCAAAGTGATTTTCCTAAAACATGGGTGTGCCCGTGTCACCACCCTATTCGATAAATTTCAGTAGCTCCCTATAATCTCCAGAACTTGTCTTTAAAGCCCTTCATAACCCAGCCCCTCTCCCCCACGTAGCTTTCCAAGTCTTTTCACAGATTACACCCTTTCCCCCAACACACAGACTTTGATTCAGTGACACTGGCATCCTCATTGTTCTTTGAACAAGACACTCCATCTCTTAGCTCAAGGCATTTTCAGTGACTGTTCAAAATGCCTGGAATGCTTTGCCTCTCTCCTCTCAGCCTCCTGCTTCCTTGATTTCTTTCAAGTCCCAGCTAAAATCCCATCATCTACAGGAAGTTTTCTCCAATCCTTCTTAATTCTAGTGTTTTCCCTCGGTTGATTATTTCCTATTTATCCCATACATTGCTTGTTGTTACGCATTTGTTAGCTAATTGTCTCCCCTACTAGATTGTGAGTGCCTTGAGGTCAGGGGCTGTCTTTTTCCTTTCTCTGTATTCCTAGCATGAGCACAGTGCTGGTACATAATGGAAGCTTAATAAATGATTATTGACTGCCTAATTGCCTTACTGGAGGATGGATTAGATGGTGGAGGAAGGTGGACAATTATTTAATGCTGCTATGAACACTTAACATTTAAGTAAATTAGTAAATTAATGTGAACACAGTAACACTTAATTAGTGTTTTATTAAGCATGATGGCATCTACATACATTCGAACAATGGCAATACCCTATACTTGAGGCATGATTCAATTTACAAAATATACGTTTGCTTCCTTATTTTATTACCTCATTTAACAAGATGGATTCCTTGTAATAGCTCTACAAGAACCCCACCACCACCACCAAAGCCTAAGCAGAACTATAGGGTGGGAAAATCTAGGCTTTTCCCCAAGGCATCAATATTTATAGGATCCTGGCAAAATTGTCTTTTTAGTAGCACAGAAACAACTGAGCTTAGGACCTAGTTAACAAGAACAATCAGTTAAAATAGAAAGCTACCATATGGTATGTTTTCTGTCCACCTCCCCAGTTGGTGACTTACAGCCTAGGTGAGCTTCTCATCGGCCCCACCCCAAACTACTTCCTATCCCAATTCTCAACCATAGTCTTATGTTCACACGCTAGTGCAGTAATGAAAGACAGCAGAGTATACTGGAGGGATCATCCTGGGATCCTAGGTTTTGAGCTAGAAGGACCTTGCAGGTAATCCAATCCAATTCCTTCATTTTGTAATCGAAGACCCTGAGGGTGAGAAGCCAGAGCACTTTCTATGGCCTCTCCATTTCCCAAGGATGTATGGCTACTAAATGAGAGCAACAAGACTGAAACACAGAACTTTTTATTCCAGTTCCCATAATTTTTCTACTGCACTACAATATCTCTCATTACTAGCAGGCATTAAAAAAAAACACATTTGAAAACCATTTTAATGCAAGGTTCCACCAAAAATCTGTTTAAAATGAAGGGTTTGAAAGCCATTGAAATTTATCTCAAAGGTGCCTTTTGCCTCTATCTCTGAGCTCAAAAAGACCAGTGCTATTATTGATGAGTTTCTATTACAAATGGAGGCATTTGAGAAAGTTTGCTTTTTATTATACAGTTTAGTAACACGATATTTAAAAAGCAGAGTGGGGTAGGAAGTGGTGGAGAACCTTGTTCATCTTCTTGAATATGGAGAGAATTGTGTCCAACTCATCTCAAACCCAAAGGTGTCTGTCATGGGCTGTAGATGCATAAAGAAGCTGACTTCTTCAGTCCTCTATGTTACGCAGAGTCTAATGTCCAAAACCTCCAGACAGCGTTCTTCCCATGATCTAAACCCATTCCTTCCCAACAAGGAGACCTGGGTATGCAGCTTTCCTTAAGAGTGTCCTGAACGGGAGAGAGAAAGACATAAAACAAAATCATAAACTCTTAATGTCAAAAACCTAGTTGGATCAGCCAAGCAGCAGTTAATAAGTGCCTATTTGTTGTGTAAGCATTTATTAAATGCCTATTGTGTGCCTGGTTGAAAGCTGAAGGAAGCCCCAAATTCAGGAGATACCTGCAGCTAATTCAATCTTTCATGACGAAGTCAAAAACGTATGAAATTAGGTTAATGCTAGCATGGATTGTAAAAGAAGAGTTGCTTTTGATCAATGATCTTTTCTTTTTTCTTAGTGTACAGATTAAATTTTAAACATTTGAGCAAAATGCCAATGTCTCAGGCTTTCTCCAAAGCCCTGGATTTTATGGCAAATAAGGCAATATGGGTAGCTTAGGGTTTTTTTTTTTCCAACTGAGATTTGAAGTATGGGGATATAAAATAGAAAAAGAAAGAAAGAACTCCTGCGTCCTTCTGGTTTGTGTGCAGGTAGGTGAGTGACTTAGGAAGGTCCTGCACAGGTGGAGAAGGAGTTTTCATTGACTTCATTTTGGCAGACATTAATTACCCTTCACAAAGGGGCTCCCAGCTCACTGTTGAACCTTTATTATTAAATATTACTCACCTTCACATACTCTGCAATCCAGACAAAAGGGCCTCTTCACTGCACGTCTTTGGGAGTCCCCCGGTTCCCACCCTTCGCCTCTGCTTTGGCTGGCTGTCCTCCATGCGTAGAACACACTCCCTCCTCTCCTCTCCCTCTCTGAACGCCTAGTTTACTTCAAAGCTCAGCTAAAGTGGCACCTTCTGCATGATCCACCCCCGCCTGCCACTAGTGCCTCCCCCAACCCAAATAACCCTGTATCCATTTGTATCTCCTATATCCAGACAAAAGATGATCAGATCATAAAGTTGGCTAGAAGGGACTTTAGAGGTCATGCACTCGTTCCTCTCATTTTACATACAAGGGACTGAGTCCCATAGGATTTAGAGCTAGAAGGAATTAGCAGACTGCAAGCTCCTCAAGGGCAGGGATTGAGTAATTTTTTTATTTTTATTACCAGGTAAGTACGGTGTTGAGGTAGTTCGGTGGCTCAGTGGAGAGCTGGTCCTGGAGTCAAGAAGACCTGAGTTTAAATCTGGCCTCAGACACTTGCTAGCTGTGTGACCACGGTCTAGTCACTTCACCTCTGTTTGCCTCATCCACTGGAGAAAGAAATGGAAAGCGACTCAGTTTTTACCAAGAAAACCTCATGAACTGACTGTTTTGACATGCTGTGGGCCATGGGGTCACTAAGAGTTGGACACAACTGAATGACCAAGCAACAATACCCAGCATAGTCTTAACAGGTGCATAGTAGGTGCTTAATAAATGCTTATTGAACTGATCTCCAATCCCTTAATTTTAGACATTTAATCTCTCTCTCTCTCTCTCTCTCTCTCACTCCCTCCTTCCCTCTCACTATCTTGTCCCCTAATCAAATTAAATGATTATTTATTAAGCACTTACATGCCAGGCACTATGTTAAGTGCTGGGGATACAAAGACAAGCAAAAAGGCAGATCTTGCCCTAGGGGAGCTTATTTTTTTTTTATTTTTAGGCAATTGGGGTTAAGTGACTTGCCCAGGGTCACACAGCTAGTAAGTGTTAAGTGTTTGGTCTGAGGCTGGATTTGAACTCAGGTCCTACTGACTTCAGGACCGGTACTCTCTCCACTGCACCACCTAGCTGTCCTGAGCTTATGTTCTAATAGTGGAAGAGAACACATAAAAAGAGAGCTGAAAGGGGGAGTGGGAAGAGAAGGTACCCTGCAAGTGGGGGATGTGGAGGATAGGGTAGAAGCACAGCTTCCAGGGGAGTGAAGCACAACTAGCCCTAGGCACTGAATAAATATAAAATGAATAAATGCAAATCTAGATGAAGTAGTGGAAAGCAAGGTTGTTTGGAAGGGAGGGCACAACCAATTGAGGATCACAAAAGGCTTCATGCAGAAAACTGTGCTTAAGCTGCATCGTACAGGAAGAGAGGGAGTCTCTAAGGCAGGGATAAAGAGGGAGGACTTTGCAGACACGTGTGATCGCCAGTGTGAAAGTATGCAGGTGAGAGACAGACTATCATGAATGAGCAACAGAGAGAAGAGTGGATCACAGAGCGTGGGAGGGACAGCAGCATTCAAGGAAGGGCAGTTAGATGGCGCAGTATATAGAGCACCAGCCCTGGAGTCAGAAGGACCTGAGCTCAAATCTGGCCTCAGACACGTGCCAGCTGTGTGACCCTGGGCAACTCACCTAACCCCAACTGCCTTTAAAAAAAACAAAGAAAGAAAGAAAAGAGAATAACACTCAAGGAGGGTGGAAAGACAGGTTGGGCCCAGGTTCTTTAAGAGCCAAATAGAGTCAGAGTATTGATCCTAGAATCAAAAAGAAGCCAGTGGAGTTGGTAGAGAATAGGAATCACATGGTCAGACACGTGTTGTTGTTCAGTCATTTTCAGTCATGAACAACTCGTCATGACCCCATTTGAGTTTTTCTTGGCAAAGATACTGGATTGGTTTGCCATTTCCTTCTCCAGCTCATTTTACAGATGAGGAAACTGAGGCAAACAGGGTGAAGTGACTTGCCCAGGGTCACACAGCTAGTTAAGTGTCTGAGGCTGGATTTGAACTCTGGAAGATCAGTCTTCCTTATTCCAAGCCCAGTTCTCTATCCACTGGGACATCTAGTTGCCCATGTACTTACAGAAAATTCCTTCTTTAGCAGTAGATAGAATGGACTGGAGTGGGGAGAGACTTCAGACTCAGAGGCCAATCAGGAGGTTGCTACAATAATCTGGATGAGGCATTGAAGGCCCGAACTAAGGTGGTGGTGGTGTGAGTAGAGAAGGATCAAATGTGAGAAAAATTGTGAAGGTAGAGACAAGAGGTGACCACTGACTGGAAATGTTAGTTAAGAGGGAATAAACAGTTCAGAATGATGCTGAGGTTATGAACTGAGGAGACTGGAGAAGTGAGAGTGATTTTATCAGAAGCAAAGTCTGGAGGAGGGAAAGATTGGAGGGTAAGGCACAGAGGAAGAGAATGATTTCAGTTTCGGATGTCTCCAGGTCATCCAGTTTAAAACATCCAACAGGCAACTGGTTTCCTGGGATCAATGCTCAGGGAACCCGTACACATGTACTGCCTACGGCCCCTGAGAATATTGAGGGCAATTTTTATTGCTTCCCAGCAGAGCCTCCCAGGAGATTACAGTGTCTCATGTGTAATCGTGGGCTCAAATCTGAGTTTTTATTCACACGATTCAGGTTTGAACCTGGAGAGTCTCCAATAACTTTTTGATTACCCTAGGAACATCTATGTTTGGTTTATTTCTAGCTTTCCACTAGAGCTCTTCAGTTCCCCTGCAAGTTATCAAGCTAACAATAAACATTTAAATATAGAACAGTTTTATTTAAAAACATGTGATGAACAGAGAATGTGTTAGGTTACTTAGAACATGAATAGCTATGGGTTACCCTCTGGTGAGTGCCCTTTCTTTCTTCCTAGATGCCTTGCAGAGCTTTGCTCCAAGTCTCCACAAACTCCTAAAACTAACTAGCCCAGCCCTTTTTGCTGTGGGATTGCAAGTTTCTAGGCCAGCATACTGTCTGCTGCCCTCCTTTTCTCAGGGGTCTGACTTCACTTGTTCTAGGATCTACTTACTGCTTTTATCCCCATCCCAGCTGTCAGCATTACGAGAAAGAATCCTTCTTTCCTGCACTCAGAGAGCTCCCAGGTTGATCAGGGAGGCAGGGTCTCAGCTACTGGGGGCTCTGGGAAAGATAGGAAGCCATCACCCATCTTTATGTGGTGTCTGTCTCTCTGCCTCTGCTCGTCTGTCTGTCTCTCTCTCTCCTACACACAAATATGCACACATACAACATAGGCACACACAAAAGAATAGTGAAAAAGCAGATGAACACCAAGATATAAATTCTCTGAGAGCAGGCCTGCAGACAAGAAGTTAAGTAGCACTCAGCCTTAAGTGGGGTTCATAAGGGGAAGCTTCCTAGAGAAGGGGAAATCTGAGCTGGGTTTAGAAAAGAAGGAGAGGCATGAATTCAGTTGAGAGGGGTGGAGAGGGTGTTTTCAGGTGAATACGGGAACAAATAAGCCAAGAGTTCAGGGAAAGGGGAACAGATCAGTTTAGCTAGGACAGGAAGCCTTTGCAGAGAATTAGCAGAACTGCCCCCATTGATTTAACAAGTTGAAACAGGCCAGATGTCAGGTAGGGAAATTATCCTGGAGCTGATCTTGGCAGCCCAAGAGAGATTTAGCCACTGGTATTGCCTGACTTTTCTACCCTTATTTCTTCCTGAATTCCATCTGCCACCCCGCAGAGAGGCTAGACTCATCATAGCCACCCCTCTTGTCATAGTCCTATAGCAGCTTTCTCACCCACTGGTGTGGCAATGAGAGCACCAAAGACATCACTTCCAACCCACCATTGTCTTTATATAATTGCCAGGGTGTGAGTTCTATATGCTGGGATGGGGGGGGAATGGGGGGAAGGCGGTCAGCTAAGAGGGAGATAATCAGTTAGAAGTTGGACAGTCGGTGCTCAGTCATCTAGGGGAAATCTATCTATCCCTCTATCTATCTATCCATCCTTCCATCTATCTATCCATCTATCTATCCATCTTTTCACCTATCTATCCATCCAGCTATCCATCAATCTATCTATCCATCTATCTATCCATCTATCTATCCATCTATCCATCTATCCATCTATCTATCCATCT
>NW_020954576.1:51214097-51357876 GCF_900497805.2 Vombatus ursinus
TCCATCTATCTATCCATCTATCCATCTATCCATCTATCTATCCATCTGTCTATCCGTCTATCTATCCATCTATCTATCTGTCCATCTACCTATCTATATATCTAATCTTTCTTTCTTTCTAGCTATTTAGTTAGTTACTTGTTTGTTCCTTCAGTTGGTTTGTTTGTTTAGTTATGTAGACTTACAATTTCACTGGTATAAGGAAATTGTATCTACCAGTGCAGGACAACAACTACTCTGTAACTTACAGTCATCCAGAGTTAGCTGAAGCACTGAGAAGTTAGGGGATTGCCCATAAGGTCGCATAACCAATATGTGTCTGAGGTGGGACTTAAGTCAAGCTCTTTCTATATCTAGGGTGGGCTCTCCATCCACTTCTCCATGGTGCCTCTAGGCCTAGAGTCAGTAAGGCTTGAATTCAAATCCAGCCCCCGATCCCAGGTAAGTAATTTAATTTCTGTTTGCTTCAGTTTCCTTAACTATAAAACGGGGAGAATAACAGCACCTAACTCTCAGGGTTGTTGTGAGAATCAAATTAGATTATATTTGTAAAGCATTTGGCATAGTGCCTGGCACAGACGAGGTGCTTAATAAATTGCTTGTTTCCTTCCTCTCTCCCTCCCTTCTTTCCTTCTGTCCATCTTTTATTCCTTCATTCCACTGCTTAGACTAACTCCCTAGTGCAGTCCCTTGGCCCTTCAAGACCTAGAAAGGAATATGTAAATACTTAACAGTCCTCCACATGTCCATCTGGAAGAACAGAAAGTTTAATGAATAGTGGCCACTTGGCTCAGGTGTTTTGCATACTTTTCATGGATAGCAGAGCTACTGTCTCCAGTGTGCAACGAGACCTAGGAAGTATTTGGCAGGGGATGACAGATTGGGCTCAGCTTTGTAACTCCTCCTGCATCAGACCTTCACAGGAAGTCAAGGACTTTGGTTTGAAGTGTGTCAAATTACAAAGATATTAGAAAAATATGATGGACACAGGTATATCCATAGACACGAAGCCTATGCTTACTCTAGGAACCACACCCCCCAGCAGGCTGTAAGTTTTCAAAGGTATTGAAGAAAATCTGACAGATGATAGAGTTAGAGAAGGTAGGGGATTCACTGGGTAGAGAAGAGAAGAAAATGGGAGCTGTGTCCTAATCTTCAAGGATCATCTGATTCTCATGCCCAGGAGAAGCAATAGTGCTCTCTACAATGGTCCCATAGTGAGAAACTAACAACATTTAGCTCTGCTGCTGACCCCCTGCTGTGTGTGCCTTGAGGTTTGCTTCTCCTGCTGTGTTGCGGAAACAGTGGTCAACAGGAAGCTGAGCCTAGCACTCCGCCAGACACCCATGGCAGAGGAAATATGCCTATTTAATTCAATACCTTCAATTTACCTTGCTCTCCTATTTTCATTAAGGGCCTTATAGTAATGATTTCACACATCAGACTGGTTTGGTCTACCCTACTGGATGGGGACTCAAACAAGAGGTTGGAAACCTGCTGGCACAAGATAGTGCCCCAAACCCGGGGAAGAGCAAGGCATCCCAGAATCAGGTGGAAGCCTTTGGGGCCCGTCCTACAATGCATGCCACGCAGACTGCCAAGCTGAATAGAAATGAGTTCTGTACTGTTTTGAAATGTCCACTTTCTTTGGCAAAACCTGCCTAACCAAGGGAGCAGTCTGATTTGTAATTTCCAGCCTGCCCTGCCCATGGTTTCCTGTCTCTTAGAATCCCAAGCCAGTTTCTTTTCCAACAACTTCTGTCAACAGTTTTGTACAGTAGGTCAGGGAGTTGAGGGCACTGAGCCTCTGCTCAGCAGGGAGAAAATGGGGGCCTTATTCAGGGAACCTACAAGTTACATAATCTCACTGGGCTTGTTTACATTCATGACAAAGACCAAGTGGCTGAGGGACTTGAGAAATGTTTGCCTAGGTGAAAGAGTCCAGCGATTTAATCCAGGAAGCAACCTGGGAGAGACTCGTCCCAGACTTGGACAAGGAGAGGGATTAGAGTGGGAAAAACAGGGGGAGTCTCAGGAAATGAGGCTAACTCTGGCAGGGGAGCCTTGAGGTTTGTTCTCTGGGGAGGCAGAGGGATGAGGTGTGGGATTTGGGAAGGGAGGTGATGACCATGACCCGCGGCAAGGGCGAGTGTAAAGACCCATTAGCTTGGACTCTACCCTTGGTAGGACTCTTAAAAAACAAGCCCAATCTGGTGGATTATGAAATTCTCCAACATTTCACAATGCTTTCTTTGCCCAAAGCATTCCACCACCACCACTAAGTCTTCAGTTCCTTTACTTGTGAAATGCTCGATTCCTGTAAACTAGGATGGGCTTGAGGTGGACAGCAGTTGAGTAGAGATAGATAAAAGGGAAGCCAGGAGCTGGGGGAGCCCGTACAGGCATCAGGGAGGCAGATGCCAGTACTGACAGCAGACCCAGAGGCAGCTGACAGCCAACACACACAGCAGCCACCGCTTTCTGGTGTCCTGCCTTCCAGTCAAGATGGCTCTGAAAGCAGCTGAGTTAGGTCAGTAAGGAGTCAGGCAAGAGGAGTTTGGAAACCTGGATTTTCAGGAGTAAAGTTGTGGTGTGTGGCTCCCACTGCCTCGAGGCCCTCTCTGGAACCCAGCCTCCCACCTACTTGTCCAAGGATGGCCGTGACTGGTGTCGGGGCTGGGCTCCAGAGATGCCCCAGGGGCAATGGCTATGTACAACTTGGCTGGTGGGGAGGAGAGGGCTAGGCAAATATCCTGGTGGAAGCTGGGATGAATAGCTCCTTCTCTGACAGTAGGATTATTTCCTTCTAGGTTTCAGCCTCTTGATGCTGTTCCAATACAGTAAGTACTGCATGGGATGCCCTGGGAGAAGAGTTGGGGGGGAAGGGAGAAAAAGTGAAAATTATGTAGGGGGGAGTGGGGTTCAGTCTTGGGGAACCTTTTCCTTCTTCTGCTTCAGGGCAGCAACTCAGGCCCAGGGAAGGACTTTTTATTCAATTCAATTCTGCATGTTTATAAAGTGGCTACTATGTGAGAGGCACTGTGCTTTGCTGTGTCAAATGCCTTATGGTAAGCAACAAACAGATATGGTGGCATACTGTATTTTTTGTGTGCTATTCACTCAGGTGTGTGATTGTGAAAATGTAGTGTCTACACCTGTAACCTCTACCACTTGGAAGACTGAGGCTGGCGGATTACTTGAGTTTGAGTGGATTGCTTTGAGTATCTGCAGCTGAGCCAATCGATGTCTGAGCTAAATCTGGCACCAATATGGTGAACATCTGGGAGCAAGGGGCTGAACCTGTGTACTTTGGAAGCAGGAACTGGTCAAGCTCCCAAGTGAATCAATGTTGTTATTGGTGGTATTGGGCCATGCGTGGCTGCTGCACCTTCAGCTTAAGAAAGACAGGGAGGCCCAGTCTTAAAAACAAGACAAAATAACTGCTGCAGAGAGGTCAAGAAGGATGAGGAATAAGAAAAGATCATTGGGTTTGGTAATTAAGAGATCATTGTTAACCTTGGAGATAATTGTTTAAGTTGAATGATGAAAGCCAGATTGCAAGTGACTTGGAAAGGTAAAACAGGACAAGAGGTAACTCATGGCAATTTTCTCAGTAAAGTATGAAGCAAAGTCCTCTGTTGAAAAGGAGGAAGAAGGGGATGGTATATGAAGAGAGAGGAGAAGATAGGAGAGGGGAGGGGAGAAGAGGACGGAAGAGGAGAGGAAAGAAAAGGAGAAAAGGGAGGAGAGAATAGAGGGGGAGAGGAAAGGAGAGGAAAGATGGGGAGGAGAGAGGAGAGAGAGAAGGGAAGAGGAAGAGAGGAGAGATTTGTTACAGTGTGAGCTTGTTTGATCAGCATTCTTGAAGCTAGAGTAACGTTCTCTCCCAGACTATCTGCCATATTATCTTCTGTGAGCTCCTCTTTGCTCTGCATAAATTAGAAGGCCACTCTTTCCAGCCCTCTGTCTCTATGTAAGATTGGATCCCAGAGAATGTAAGCTCTTTAAGTGCAAGGAATGTTTTCTTTTTATACTTTCTTTTCAAGATCTCCCATGGATTCAACTATCACCTCTATGCAGATGACTCCAAGCTCTATAAAGGCAGAACTGGTCTTTCTCTTGAACTATTGCCCACATCACCAAATGCTTATTGGACATTTCCAACTGGACGTCCTCTAGTCTTCTCAAATAATAACAATAATAGCTTGCACCTTGAGGTTTACTAAGTGCTTTACAGATATCATCTCTCTTTGTCCGGGTGGGGGGGGGGGGGGTAGGTGCAGTTATTATCCTTGTTTTTACAGATGAGGGAACTGAGGCTGAGAAAGTTTAGTAACTTGCCCAGTTAAGTGTCTAAGGTAGGATTCCTGATTCCAAGGCCAGCACCCTTACCCACTGAGCCACCTAACTGCCTCAAAATCAACATGCTCAAAACAGGACTAATTATTTTTCCTCTCAAATCCTCCCCTCTTCCTGACTATTTTTGTTGAGGACACCTCCATCCTTCCAGTCACTGAGGTTGTCAAGCTCAGAGTCATCCTCAATTTTTCTGCATTCCTTTACCCCTTCTATCTAATCAGTTGCCAAGCCTAGTTAATTCTACCTTCATGACTGGAGTCAGGAAGACCTGAGTTCAAATCCAGCCTCAGACAGTTGTTACCTGTGCAAGTGACCCTGAGCAAGTCACTTAACCCATATTTACTTCAGTTCCACCTCTGTAAAATGGGGGATATACTAGAAAAGGAAATGGCAAAACCACTCTAGTATCGTTGCCAAAAAAGCCCCATGATCAAGTCCATGAGGTCACAGAGAGTTGGAAGTGACTGAATGACTGAACAGCAATATCATTAATAATCACTTTAATTTAGATAGTTAATGTCATTGTAGTTCTTGAGAGCAAGAAATCAAGGATTACATGCCTCCCCGATTAGGTTGGCATCTCCCGGAGGATGGCAGTTATAATTTCCCTACCAACTTCCCAAGATTAGGGACTGTATCCCTTCCTCCCTCTAGATATGCTCCCATCCACACCCAAAGGTCCTGGAAATGTTCCTCTCACAGAGTATTCAGAATAATGACTCATTGGCCCCGGCCCATGCACCTGTTTTCTTCCCCTCTTTTCTTAGGCTGTGCTTACAAGTTGGTCTGCTACTATACCAGCTGGTCCCAGTACCGGGATGGAGATGCCTCGTGCCTTCCAGATGACATTGACGCCAACTTGTGTACCCACATCATCTACAGTTTTGCCAACATCAGCAATAATCAGATTGATACCTGGGAATGGAATGATGTAACGCTCTATGAAACTCTGAATGAGCTCAAACAAAGGTGAGCCACCAGGCCCCTCTCGCTTTCTTCTTCCTGGCTGTGACTAGACAAAGGACAGGGGCAAGAGATGATGGTAACCAGGGTGGAACAACATTTTTTTTTACCGACTGGCCAAACAAGTGTACATAATGCTGGACCCCTGAAGTAGATTCTCATGCCTGATACTTCTAGGGCTCTAAGCTTGGTTTGAAGAGTCCTATGGAGCAGGGAGAAGATCAAGATGAGGCATCTGGGACAGAGCTTGTGAAGCTTGCCATATTGTTGTGGGAGCCATAAGAGTAGAGGATTTAGAACAATCAACTTTCTAGACTCCTCATTGTACAATTAAGCCAACTAAGGCCTAAAGACAGATAACTTGGCCAAGATCTCGCATGTAGTAAATAGCAGAGCTAGGATCCAAGCCAAGGTCTTATGACTGGAAATCCAATGCTCTTCCTGCCACATCACATTCAAGGTCAAAGTGGAGTGGAGGAGGAGTTTCTGCTACTCCCCAGTGGACCCCAAGAAGATTGACTGCTTCTGTGGAAGCCAAGCCCTAAACACCTCCTCAGAAGCATTCCCTCTTGACTGTACGGATGATTCCTCCTCAGGGAGTGGGCACACTCCCAGTTCTGGAAAGTCAGCCGCCATCAGCCAATAGCAGATGTTCGTAAAGGCAGAGAACCGATCAGATGGTCTATGGTTCCAGGGTGCCATGATTCCACTGCGGTCATCTTAAAGCTTTCTCGTAGGACACAACAGGAAGACTACTGGAGACAGGGGTAGCTGCCTTGTAAAGGAGTCAGAATACATAGGGTTAAATCCGGGCTCTGCTACTTACTAGGTGTATGTAAAATAAGTCATTTTAAGAGATTTTTCTCTGTCAAATGAAGGGGTTGGCCCAGATGATCTCCAAGGTCCTGTCAGCTCTAAATCCTATAAACCCCAGTGATCTTCAGTTGCCCCTTGCTCCTGATATGTATTGACAAGTCTAAAATTGGACATTTTAGGAAACAGTACGAGCTCTGCAGCCAGAGGCCCTGGATTCAAATCTTGCCAATCTGTGTGACTTTGGCCGAGTCACTTATTCTCCATCGGCCTCAGTTTCTTCATCTGTAAAATGACAGGGTGAGGTCAGATAGCCCCAGAGGTCCTTCCAGCTCTATATCTATGATTCTATGAACCTTCATACTACTTGTGCCTCTCTAAAGACTCAGTCTTCTCATCTGTAAAATGAAAGATGTAGACTAGGATACTTTCTAATGCGCCTTCTAGTATTAAATCAAATGTGCTAACAATTCTTGATGAACCTGTTAACAATGGGAAGGGATATAAGGACCTCCTAGAAGAATAGGATCTTTGAGTTGGAAGGAATTTAGGAGCCTTCTGGTCCAACCTCCCAAAGACCAAGAATTCCTTCTAGAGCATCCGAGGGAGGTGACTAACCAGGATTTACCTGAAAGCTTATGCCCAACCCTGTCCTCTTCTTCTCCCTTGCCCCACAGGAACACCAAACTGAAGACACTCTTGTCAGTGGGTGGATGGAGCCTGGAAACCAAGAGGTAAGATTTCATCTTCCCTAGACAGTCTCATCTGCCCACTAACCTACCATCCCTTTTGCCCATGAGGTAAAACAGAAAGGAAGGTAGGGAGGTAAGTTTTCAGATAGTCCTGCTCTAGACCACCCTGGTAAGACCACATCTGTTCAGTTCCAGGTGCTACATTTTAAAAAGGACATTGCCTAACTGGAGGAGGGTGATCTAGATGAAGAGGGTACTGGAAATTGTGCCATCCAAAGATTGACTGAAGGAATTGGGAATGTTTTGCCTAGCAAAGAAAAGATATAGGGTGGGTGATAGCTGTCTTCCGATATCTGAATGCCTGCCTTGTAGCACAAGGATTGGAGCTGTTCTGCTAGGGTCTAGTGGATAGAATTGAGAGATTTAGACTATGGAAGAAAAAATTCTTAATAAGTGGCACTGTTCAAAAGCAATGGGTTGCTTCAAGAAGTGGTTAGTCCCCCATCACTGGAAGTCTTCAAGTAGAGGCTTGATAAGTGAACACTTGGCAGGGTGGTAGTAGAAGAGGTTCTTATGGAACTTGGAATCACAATGTGTTAGAATTGAAAGGGTCTTCAATGGTAATTTGGTCTGATTTGGTACCTCAGAAAGAATATCTTGTACACAAACTAAGACAATTGGTCAAACAGCCGCTGCATGAAGACTTCCCAGTCACAGGGAGTTCACTACCACTCTCTCTAGGTGGCACAGAATGGATATTCAGTCAGTCAGCAAGCATTTATTAAGTACCTACTATGTTCCAGGCACTGTGCTAAGAGCTGGGGATGCAAAGAAAGGCAAAAATATGGTCCATGTTCTCAAAGAGCTCACAGTTTAATGGAGGAGACAACGGCAAATAACTATGTATAAACAAGCTATTTACAGCATAAATTGAAGATAATCAGCAGAAGAAAGGCACTAAGAAAGATTAAGGAGGATGGGGGAAGGTTTTTTGTTTTTTTTTTTCCCAGAAACTCAGGGACTTTAGCTGAGAATTGGAAGAAAACAAGGTGAGTCAGGAAACCAGGGTGAGGAATGGGGGACCGTCAGAGAAAATGCTTGAAGTTGGGAGATGGAGTATTACGTGTGAGGAACACAGACCTAGAATGTAGGGGCAAGGGAGTGAGTATGAACCCCAAAGTTAGACAGTCACTGTCACCAGCTCTGTGGGACACAACAAAGGTGAGCTAAGCCAGCTGTGGCTAGTCAGGGAAGGCTTCCTGGAGGAGGTGCAGTTGGAGCCAAGTTTGGAAGAAGCAGAAGGACAGGATTTGGAGAAGGAAAGGATTGATGACATCCCTGGCAGTGGATATAGCCTATAGGAAGACTCAAAGATATGAATAGGTGATGGCAAGAAATGTTCTCAGATCACGAAGGGAGAAAATAGATACAAGCAATGAATAACTAAAGTGGCTTTTGGTGGAGGAACCTTAAAGCGCGGTTGGGAAAACTTTTCAGTGCTAAGTACATTGCCTCTCTTGCTGCCTCTCATCAGATGTTCAGTACTCTTTGGTTCCAGACTCCTCAAGTCCCTCAGAAAACTGACTTAGACTAGAACAGGCGTTTGACTGATAGAACATTAGAGGAGGCAGTATAGTATGGTGGAAAGTGTACTGGGATAGAAGCCAGAGGACTTGGGTTCAAATCCTGCCTTTGCTTTTTACTACCTGTGTAGACTTAGACATTTTATTTAAACTCTCCAGGCCTCAGTAAATTAGGGGGTTGAACTAGGCATACTCCAATGTCAATTTCAACCCGAAATCTATGAACCTAAAGCCGGAAGAAACCTTAGAGATCAACCCTTCATTTTACAGAACGGGAAACTGAGGTCCATAGAGGCAAGTGACTTGTCAACAGTCATATGAGTAAGGACAGTTATATAACAAACAAGTCATATAATGAGCCAGGATTAGAACTAAGTGTCTTAAATCCCAGTTCAGAACTTTTTTTTTCATTTACCATGCTGGAATTCCCAAGCCCTTCTGCACGGAACTTACAAGTCAGGGGGGTTGGGTTCTAGGTTCTCTGACATGGCATCCCAAACTGAGAACCGAAGGACCTTCATCAACTCAGTCACAACATTCCTGAGGACACACAACTTTGACGGCCTGGACCTAGCCTGGCTCTACCCAGGACGGAGAGATAAAAAAAGTTACACTTCACTGCTTCAGGTATGGAAACCCAATGGGGTTGGAGGGAGGGATGAAGGAGAAGGTCAGGAGGAGCTGGGTAGAGGTCAGGACGTGGATCTTAGCAACTGCTGGAGCTGTTTTCTACTTCTGCTGTGGACAGAAAAAAGGAAGCAAGCTTACACTGTAGGAGATGGTAGTTAGGTCAGACATTGGGAATGTCTTTCTGACTTCATAGGTTGAGTGACTCTAGAATAGGAATGAGAGGCTGTCAGTCAATTAATAAGCACTCATTAAGTACCTATTATGTTCCAGGCACTGTGGGAAGCTCTGGAAACATAAAGAAAGGCAAGACTGTCCCTGCCCTCAAGGAGCAGGAACTAATGAAGTCTAACGGAAGAGACAACAAAGAAACAAATATTTACAAACAAGCTAAATATAGGATATATAGGAAATAATTAACAGAGGAAAGGGATTCATTAATAGAGGGAAGGCACAAGTAGAAATTCTTGTTCTGTAGATATTACAGAACAGCTCTGTCTGTTGGCCTTGGTGTGCTAAAGACTGGGGAATACCTGTTTCAGGTTTAGAGATCTCATGAGAAGAGAGGACATTGCATGGTGCTCTTTCTCCCTTTGCTTTGAGGTGGCAGGAGCTGGTTGGAGATACTGCCACCTCTCAATTATTGACCTTAGCAACCTGCCCTCCCAAGTTTAGCACCTAACTTCTAGAGCTATCATGAGGATCAAATGAGACAATATTTTTAAAATGCTTAGCGTAGGGCCTGGCACATAATAGGTGCTTAATAAATGCTTTCCTTCCTTTCTTTCTTCCTCCCTCCCTCCCTTCCTTCCTTCCTTCTTTCCTTTCTTCCTTCCATGGCAGTGTTTAATCCCAGGCTGCCTATAACCTTGCATAACAACCTAAATGTCTCCATTTACATCTAGACCCCTATGGGGAAATCCCTTTAAGAAAAAAGACCTCAACACAAAATTCATTATAATTTCCCTTCGTTTCATGTTATATGTGTGCTAGGGAAGCAAAGTCTCATTTTATTAGTTTTGAGCAAAGCAAAATTAGGCAGAAAAACCTGCTTCCCCTAAGAAATAACAAATATTAGAGTAGTACAGTGCAAAGAAGCCTAGCCTTGGAGTCAGAGAGCCTGGGTTCAAATCCTGCCCCTGATACTGTGTGATCTTGGACAAATCGCCTAATCTCCTTGGGCCTCAATTTCTTTATGTAAAATGAGAGTTTGGACTAGGAAGCCTTTGAGGTCCCCTTGAGGTCCAGATCTATGATCCTTACACAGGAAAGAGTTTAAGATTACTCCCTCAGTGTGGGTTTTTCCACACCATCGTCTAATTCTAGCTGAGCAGATAATTCAGAGCTGGCATTCATGGACATGGAAATAGCCTCTCAAGTAAAAAGAACGGGTGGGGTGAAAGGATGGAGAGCTCTCTTTCCTCAAGCCTCAACAGGGTTGACCAGCATGGAGGGAGGGGGCAGGGTCATGGGAGAGGGAAGAAGGCAGATTGGATCAGAGGCTCGCAGGACCAGTACAGAGAGTATCTCTTTCAGGAAATGAAAACTGAATTCTCCGAAGAAGCTCGGAGGACTCGAAAGGAGAGACTTCTGCTCAGTGTAGCACTGCCTGCCGGGAGGGTCAAACTTAATGAAGGCTATGACATCCGCAAGATCTCTGAGTGAGTCTTCCCTCTCTGGTCTCTCATGTGATTTTCCCCAGTGGCTCCTCCCAAATCTCTGCCTCCCTTGGTTTCCCTACCTGACCCTGCCCAATCTGGCTATTGAATAGACAGGGTAATGAACCAGGAAGCAGGAGATCAGGGTTTTAGTCTCAGCTCTGCTACTAATTCCACATGACCTTGGGAAGGTCACTGAATGTCTTTGGTACCTTTGTAACGCCACCTGTCACAAGGAGGCTCCTGTCTTCCCTTGCTAACAGGTTAGATTCCAGCCATATGGAATAGCTTATGCAAGTGCTGGGAGGAAGAAGATGAAGCATTAGGGAATTACTCATAGGAGTACTGCGAGAATCAGATGAGACAAAGAATCAAATTCTACATAAGATGATGACCTTCACAGCAATGATGGTAGTGGTGTGACGGTGGTGGCTGCCATGGGGAGAATAATGCCAATACCTTACCTTTGCATTAGCTTCTCAGTTTACTGAGCCCTTTCGTATATTCTTTCCCATCTGGAGAGGTTGAGGCAAGAAAAAGAAATCCAGTCTTCAAGGACAGGAATTTTTTTCCTCAGCCTTTTCAATCCAGTCCAGCAGACACCTCTTAAGTGCCTACTACGTGCAAGACACTGCACACACTAGGTGTTGGGCGCACAAAGTTGAAAAACCCTCTTCTTAAAGAGACTCAGTTCTTCTGAGCAGATAGGTACAACATGAACACAGGAAATAAAACAAGGTAATTTGAGGAGAGGGAATGAGAGCACTAACTGATGGAGGGATTAGTCAGTCAATTAACAAGATTTTATTAAATGCTTACTATGTGCCAAGCACAGTGCTAAGCACTGAGAATACAAAGAAAGGCAAAAACATGTTCCCTATCCTCAAGACATTCTCTTAAAAATAGATTTTATTGATATCTTTTATTTTTACATGGCTCAGATTTCCCCTTGCATCCCTCCCTCTCTCCCCTACGGAGAGCAATGCCTCATAATAAAGAATTTTTTTTAAAAGAAAGACAAAGACAAAGCGGGAACAATCAGCCAGGCCAATAAATACATAGAAAAAAATCTGGCATTATATATGTTCCCTAACCATTCCCCTTCCCCACTCCCACACATCTGCAAAGAAGGTTGGGCAGAGACAGGTTTTCTCATATCTCTGCTTTGTTCTTCATAATTTCCCAACAACCATCTTCAGTTGTTTTATGGTGTTTTTTTAAAAATTTCTGTTTATATTTTTTAATTTTTTTAAATTTCTGTGTATATTAATGTATTGAACAGCTTACATTCTTTATTTTTTAGGTGAGTTGTAATTGGGATTTTTTTCAATTAAATTTTACTTTTTTCAATTATCAAGTATTAATTTTTTCCCTCCCATCTTTTCTGTCCCACTGAAAAATAAATAAATAAAAACAAAACCTTTGTGACAGATATGCAATGTAAAGCAAAAGCAAAAAAATAAAATCTCTGCATTGGCCATGCCCCAGAATGTGCATCTCCTGTTCCTGGAAGCCATCTCCTCTCTGCCATTCTTCATCATTGGGAGGAGCTTACATTCCCATAGGGGCTGCCTGTACACTGGCTGGTAGAGCTGAGGAGGGAGACTCTTCCAATCATGGAAGAAGACTTGTGTGGCTGCCCAGCAGTGGGAGGTAGAAGGAGCAAGGCTGAGTTCGGGTATGAGCTCTCAGTCCAGTTTGACTATCATACTGAGTACATGAAGGGAGGTCATTTGAGATAAGGTTGGAAAGAAAGGCTGGAGTCAGACTGCGTAGGGTCTTAAATGGCAGGCTGAGAAGTTTGTATTTTGTCCTATAGTCAATTGGAAGCCATCTGAGGCTTTTGAGAAAGGGAGTGACATGGCCAGAAGTTTTCTTAGGAAGATTGTTTTGACAGCTGCATGGAGATTAGACAGCAGACAAGAAAGATTGGAAGCTGAAATAGCAATTAAAACCTTTTTAAAGATATATAATCATATAGATGATATAGTACATATACTAATTCAGGGATTGAAGTGCCAAGAAGTAATGATCAGGTGAGTGGACCTCAGCACTACTTCATCATTACACATTCAAGCATTCAATGTTCAATCTACCGACTCAACCCCTCTTGCAAATGTTGGTAAGTCAGTCATAATAAATAGATATTTATTAAGCACCTACTGTGTGCCATGCACTGTGCTATAATAGCTGGAGAGACAAAGAAAGGCAGTAGACAATACCTGCTCTGGGGGACTTCACAGCCTAATGGGGGAAACATCATGCAAACAACTATGTACAAATAAGATTTATACAGGCTAAATTGGACATAATCGTAGAGGGAAGGCACAAGCATTGAGAATTGGGAAAGGCTTCTTGTAACATGAGATTCTAGCTGGGACTTGAAGCTGGGAAAGCCAGGAGGCTGAGATAAGGATGGGGAGAATTCAAGGCATGGCAGAATATCCCAAGAAAATTCCTAGTCAGGAGAGGGAGTTTCTTGTATAAGGAACCACCAGGAGACCAGTGTCACTGGATCCGAATATGGAGGAGGGAAGTCAAATGCAAGAAGACTGGAAAGGTGAGGAGTTAGGTTATGAAGAGCTTTGAACCCCAAGCTGAATCAAAAGGATGGATAGAGTTCATGGGCATTTAAACATCTGTTAGATTCAACTGATTTTGTTTCTTACCCCACGTGGGGTAAAAAATTTATCATGGCAAATATGATCATTTATCATGGCAAATGAAATTAGGTAATATATGTAAAGTGCTTTGAGAACCTTAAGTGTCAATTGAGTGTTAATTATAATACATATGAAAATTTCATCACTTCTTTTAACCCTTTCCCCTGCAATCTTGTAAGTTAACTCTTCTTTATCTGTACTTCTGGAGGAGAATACAGCCCTAGAGTTGCAATCCTGGCAACCCTCTCCCTGCAGAAGAGCCCTGAGCCCTGCAGCTCCCAGGCTCATAAAATAAAATGAATTTGCCATTCCCTAAGCCTCCCCTCATCACAGGGTTGGAGAAGTGGCCCAGAAATCCCCAGATCAGGCTAGCCACAGACAGGTAACTGGAAACAAGTCGCATTGGTTAAGTCGGGGTTTTCTTCTGTTCTCTGAAGCTCCACTAACACCTTCTTCCAATGCCTCATCTTGAGTTAGAGGTGACTCTCTATGCCAATTTCCCAAAGTCTATGCCAATGGATTTGAAGCTCTGGCAGATTCCACCATCCTCAAAAAGCTTCAAGAATATGGGCATGGGGAATGGTTACATATTTGTGGCCAGAAAACTAGCCAGGCTCAACTCAGGTTACCTGTTATATGAGGCCTTTCCTGATCCCCGAGGCGCTAATGCTGGCCTCACCACCTAATGATGTAACCTGTGTCTAGGGCTTTACCAACTTTAGCGCACTATAGAAATACTAGCTACAACTGGATGCTCTGTATTTTGTATTTGCTTAACCGAGTATGTACAGTTTCACCCCAATAAAACAGGAGCCACTTGAGGGCAGGGACAATTTTACTGCCTTTTCTTTGAATTCTAAGCACTTAATATATGATTAACACTTCATAAATGTTTGTTGATTAGCTGATTGATCTTCAGCCCTAGAGCATAGTAGATACTTAATAAATATTTGTTAAATTGAATCAAAATCAGAGAAGCTCATCACAAGGTTGACTAAAGGATGATGAGTTTGTCAGCCATAGGGATTAGCAAAAACTGTCTGCCAAGTTATAGAAGGATGTTGACCTGCACCTGTAGAAAGGAGTGTCCGTGAGGACTAAATCTGAGATCCTGGAGAGAATGAAGGATTATTCCTATCTGAATATATGGTGATGTGGCCATCCACCATGAGCTCCTGTGGTCAGGGACTTGTCTGGGTAACATCTTTGTCCCGTCTTATCTCGTGCAATAGAGCTTGAGTTTTGTTAAGGTGGTGGTGATGATGGCACTGAAGATGATGGTTACTTTTGGCTCCCACCCCTCCAACCCAATCCAATCCACTACCATCCTTGCTACAGGTACGTGGACTTTATCAGTCTCATGACTTATAACTTCCATGGAGCCTGGGAAAAGACCACAGGTCACCACAGCCCCCTGTACAGAGGGAAAAAGGATGACAGTTACAGCAATGTCGTGAGTACCAATCCTCAAACCCAATCCAAACCACTACCATCCTTGCTACAAGTACTTGGATTTTATCAGTCTCATGACTTATAACTTCCATGGAGCCTGGCAAAAGACCACAGGTCACCATAGCCCCCTGTACAAGGGAAAAAAGGATGACAGTTACAGCAATGTTGTGAATACCATTTAAGGTTGGGGGAAAAAGAGGATCATTGAAAACACGAAAGTAGGTTGGTAGGACAGTATAAGGCACTGGAGAATCCCCCTGGGGATCAATAGACTAGTCCACAGGATGGGCAACATTATAAAGTAGAGAAAGCAGTGCACTTGGAATCAGATGACCTGAGTGGAAGCTCCGGAATATGATTTTGCATAAACCACTGGGCTTCATTTTCCTCCTAGCCAAGTAAATGTTAATGATATTCATTCCTTTCCTCCCCAGAGATATGCTGTGAACTATATGCTGTTGAAGGGGGCCCCAGCTAGAAAACTGATCATGGGTATCCCAACCTTTGCGAATAGTTTCACCCTGGCCTTCTACCAACACTCTGAAGTTGGAGCACCAATCCTGGGAAGTGGGACCGCAGGACTCTACACCAAAGAGCCAGGGATTCTGGCCTATTATGAGGTGATCAAAAGGAAAGGGCAGTAGTGTCAGAAGAAAGAAGGCTCCTTCCCTCCCACTCCCTGCTAACCTGATTTCCAATGTTCATCCTCTTCACTAGAGCTGGGACATCTGATGGGAGGTGGCAATAAGGGTGGAAAGCCTTCTCAGAGGTGAGAGTTGGTGATGGTGAGGGGCTAATGCCCTTTCTCACATGGCCCTTCTCTACCTTTCCAGCCTTATCATACTTAACCCCCTAGTTATGTGCACATGTGGTCTCCTCCATAGAAGCTCCTCGTATAGAAGGCAGAGATTTTTATTTTTGTCTTTGTATCTCCCTCACCTCACACAGTTCCTGGCACACGGTAGATGCTTAATACACACTTGTTGATTGATCGACAAGTATCGACAAGTATCACCTGTTCTCTCCCTCCCCTCCTCCCGACAAGAGAAGAACCCACAGGCTATTGCAGCTCAGAATTCTCCCCTTTGCATTTCATTTTGCATGGAACTCAATCTGGATCTCTGAGTGTCAACCAGGTCTGGGTGTTTCTGCTACATGCAGAAGCGGGAACCAGAAAAGTAAGGGATTGAGAATAGGGGGCAGACAGTCCTAGGGTCTATTCAGTTGGGGAAATTCTCAGCTAGCATCTCTTCTTTTCTTTTTTTTCCCTTTTAGGTCTGTGAATTCCTCCCTGGAGCCACTGCTAAGAGGATTTTGGAACAAAAGGTCCCCTATGCCACAAAAGGCAACCAATGGGTGGGGTATGAGGATCAGGAAAGTGTCAAAACCAAGGTAGGGGCTCCTTTGGGGGCGGGGGGGGGGGGGGTGGAGAGGAGAGACAACACCCTTGTTTCCAGGGTGGGAGATCGTGGGGCTGTCTCTAAGGACTCAAGGTGCTGCTGCCTCCTCACCCCACCTTTTCTTCTAACATGGTATACGGTATAGTATACCATATAGATATACATACATATATATCCTAGTGTCCTCCAGGAAATCTAACCCTGTCCTTTGTTTCACCTACTCTTCTAGGTACAGTTCTTGAAGACCATGAATCTGGCAGGAGCCATGGTGTGGGCTCTTGACTTGGATGACTTCCAGGGTACCTTCTGCAATCAGAAGCCCTTCCCCCTGACAGTGGCCATCAAGGATGCCCTCTTCTCTACTTAGACCCTGGCATGCCATCCCTCTCTGCTTCCCACCCTTTCTGCCTCTGCTCTGGGGCCAGAGTTCAAGTGTAATCCTCTCCCTTTCTCTCTCTCTCTCTGTCTCTCTCTCTGTCTCTCTCTCTCACACACACACACACACACACACACACATCTGTGTACTCTTACACACATACATACCACCATTGTCATCACCTCAGCCCAGCTGGGAGTAAGAGCTGGGTATGGGGAATGTGTCTTACAGTGAGAAAATACCTTTGGTCATAAGAATGTCTTCTAAAGGTCAAATGTACTCCTCACTTCTGTTCTCTGCCTCAGGGGTCACTTTGGAGTTTGAGAGAGCAGGGGAGGGACAGGGAGCGAGGGCTGAAGACCAGGACCAAGTCTGGCCACACAGTTGACCCTCCATGAAAACTTGGTGGTGGGTTGCCTGTGCTTCCACGTCGTGGAGCTGTCCATGGGCTGATTGCTAAGCCCCCTGGGCCACTGAGGCATACTCACTCTGGATACTGCTACTGCCTAGAGTGGCAGCCTTCACTCAGTCCGGGGCCCTATCCTAGGGTCACAACCATACAGGCCTCTGCATAGTCTTGCTTGTTGGTTCTCCTTAGAGAAGAGATTTGGCTGCAACCCTGGAGCACTTTCCTTTCTACTTCCTCAATCCCACTGTTTATTTATAAAGGGAACTGTCCAAAAATCTGCTTGAGCCTCAGTTTGTCTTTGTGCCCCTAGCAGTACCTGCCACTTTGTTGGTCCTCTCCCAAATCACTTCTCCCTACTTCTCTCCTTCCACTCACATTTCAGTCTTTGGTCCAAAGAGAAATAATACCAATCTTAGAACCTGGATGTCAGAGTTCATAGGATCATGGAATGTTAAAGCTGGAGCTAAGAGCTATCTTGAATTGGAATGGGCTACCCTGAGGGGTGAAGGGTAGGTTTCTCCCTCTTGGATGTCCTCCAGCAAGGGTTAGATAAAGTACTAGTTGACTATGTTAGTCCTTTTAAGTAAGCTTCTAATAGATAGCCAGTAAAGAAAGAGATCCCTTCCAACTCTCCAGTCCCATGATTCTGTGATTCTGGGCCCTTAGACATCCTCTGTCTAAGCCAAGTACCTCATTTTACATGAGAAATCCAAGTTTCAGCACTTAAGTGACTTGCCCAAATTGGCACAAATCATAGAAGCATAGATTTGAACTCAGGCGCTGTGATTCCAACTCCAAGGCTGCATCATGGAGAACAGGAGAAATCACCACATCTCCCTGCCTCTCCTAGGTTCCAGTCTCCTATTCCTTTCTACATTCTGTCCTTTTAGTCAACTCTCCAGGGCCCCGCTTCCCTGATGCCCAAACTTGAACCCAGACCTTTCATGGTTGTAAGGATTGCTCCAATTTATAAAGTGTTCGTGTTCATCCTCCTCTCCCTGAAGTGCCCTAGGGTCTCTAAAGACTTTTTGGAGCCCCTCTGGGGCAAAGTTGTGAAGGGACAAAGTATATATTCTATGCCTTCCCCTCCCACACACAATTTACCCACTCTGTATCTTTGTCTTCTCTCTGTGAAGTCCCTCCTGGCCTCCTCCTCCCCTGCCCCCACACAGCCAATGCCCTCAAAATCTCCCTTCTCTGGTTAACCTTCACCCTCTCCTAGGCTCTAAATGAATAATAACTTCAAAGTATTTGCCCCTCTGTTGTTTAAGGATTAGAAAGTCGTTAAAGCCTTAAACTAAAGAAACCAAACCACCAGCCACAGTCCATAACAATGGGGATTTGAAACTAACAGCTAAGGGAGTATTGTGAGGAATGTAGCTACTTCTGAATCTTTTATAGGTGGTTTTCTAGCCTAACTGGGATCAGACCAGCCCTGGCCTTTAGTATCCCCCATGAATTCATCCATGAATCCACAGGATGCTGAGAGAGATCTGGTCCAATCTGTGCAATAGGTTGAGGGGGTAGGGACGTGGGAGGAGGGAGTTTAGTCTTGCTTGGTATGTGAACCTAATTCTCCGTTATGTGCAGATTGACCACCTGCCTTGGGTTTTTAGAACATCTTTACTTTCAAGTTCTTATTGACATTCACACCACTCTAACACTAAATGATTTGATGATCTAACATATTTAATTGTCCCTCCTCAAGAAAAGGCTTTTTTTTTGTCGTAATCCTCTTAAATTCGAACAATTGCCTGACCAGTCTCCAGAGGTAGTTGGTATGCCCTAGTCCACTAAGAGAGAACAGCTTGAATCTTAGAATCTCAGGACTGGAAGGCATCTTAGAGGCCACGATAATTGCAAATATTAGCTACTGGCTAATGGATTAGCTACTACAGGAATTATTATTATCACCATTTTACAGATGAGGAAACTGAGGTTCAAAGGGGTGAATCCTATGGTCATACATCTACTCACAGTAACAGAATTCATACCTAGGAGTCCAGTAAATTAATCCAAACCCCCACCCTATGATATGTGCACTCCCTTTCCCTGCCCCTCTCTTACTCTCTGTTCTCTCCCTCCCTCCTTTTCCTTCTTTCCTCTCCCTCTCCTTTCTTTCCTTCTCTTTTCCCTCTCCTCTGTCTCCCCCTTTCCTTCACCTTTCTCCTCCTCCTCCTCTTCTTCTTCCTCCTCCTTCTTCTTCTTCTTCTTCTTCTTCTTCTCTCTCTCTCTCTCTCTCTTTCTCACACACACACACACACACACACACACACATCTTAGCAGCTCTCGTGAATTAATCTACAATTATTACAAATTCCCAAATCTACCTATGCAGCTCTCCACTCTCCTGAGCATCAACCCTACATTACCAATTGCCTGCTGGATGTGTTCCCTTGGATGCCCAATAGGTATCTCAAACTCAACATTGTCAAAGAAGACTCCTTGTCTTTCCCTCCAAACTCTTGTCTCTTCCCAACTTTCTGATTCTGAGGGTACCACTGCCTTCCAGGCACATGAGTTCACAGTGTCAGTCATCATTGCCTCTTCCCACTCCCACACCCCTTCTAAGGCTTGTCATTCTCCCATAGCTACCCCCTTCTGTCTACTTACAAGGCTGCCATCTTCATCACCTTTTACCTGGAATACTGCAGAAGCCTCCTAATTGAGTTTCCTACCTTCAATTTATGGGCAACTAGTGGTGTAGTGGATAGAATATCAGGCTTGGAGTCAGGAAGACTCATTTTCCTGAGTTTGAATCTGGTCTCAGACACTTACTAGTTGTGTGACCCTGAGCAAGTCACTTTACCCTGTTTGCCTCAGTTTCCTCATCCGTCAAATGAGATGGAGATGAGAATGGCAAACCACTCCAATATCTCTGTCAAGAAAACCCCAAATAAGGTCACAAAGAGTCAGACAAGACTGAAGAATGACTGGACAAAAACCTTTTGTTTGTCCCCTACCTATATTCCACATTGCTGCTAGTGTGATATTATAGAAACAGCAGGCCAACCTTGTTACTTCCTTGCTCAATCAATCAAAGTATTTTAAGTACCTACTATGTGCCAGGCACTGTACTGGGCACTGGAGATAAAATGTCAAAGAATGAAGCAAGAAGTTTCAGTGGTTCCCTGTTGCCCCTGGGATAAAACACATACTCTTCTGTTTGGCATCTAAACCCCTTCAAAATCTGGCTCCAACTTACTATTCCAGATTTATTAAATATTATTCCCCTCACACACTTTACATTCTAACCAAACCGGCCTATTTGCTGTTTTCTGAATGGAACCACCCCATTTCCCACCTCCATGCCTTTGCCCAGGCTGGTCCCCATGCCTGGAATACATTCTCTCCTCACCTCTATCTCTTAGAACCCCTAAATTCCTTCAAATCTTGGCTCAAATGCTACTTTCTTCCTAATATCTTTCCTCATCTGAATTGAAGTAAGATCTAGATGTTGAAGTCAGTGAGCCTGAATTCAATTGTTGCTTTTTTTTTCTGTCCATTGGTGTGCCTGCCTTCTCTTCAATGCATCCTCCTAACCATGGACAAATTGATATTCCTCAAGCTAGGCTCTAAGCAGGTCACCTTCGTGCTTAAGAATGAAATAGAAACTCCTTTGGCATTTCGAATTCTCCACAATTGGACTCCAAACTCTTTCCAGATGTACTTCATATTCCTCCTCTTCACCAACACTGTTCTAGACAAACTGGTTTCCTACCTGTTCCTCCATAGGGCATCCTCTCTACCCCGTCTGAGCTTTTGCACAAGCTGTCTCCCCAAACTGGAGGACTTCCTCTACTCATCTCGACCTCTTAGAATCCTGTTTCTTTAAGGCTCAGAAGTTCAAGCACCATCTCCTAGAAGTAGCCTTTCCTGATCCCCCTCAATTGTTAGTTATAGCTAGGGAGCGCAGTGGATAGGGGCTATGCCTAGAACCAGGAAGAACTGAGTTCAAATATAGCCTCAGACTAGCTGTGTGACCCTGGGCAGGTCACTTATCCCTGTTTGCCTCAGTTGCTTCATCTGTAAAAGAGAGATGATAATAATAGCACCCACCTCCCAGGGTTGTTGTGAGGATTAAATAAGATAATAATTGAAAAGCACTTAGCAGAGTGCCTGGCACATAGTAAACACTATTAGCTATTATTATTTTGTATGTCTTATTCTTCTTTCACATGGTAGTCTTTTATATATTTGAAGACAGCTCTGATCTGAACCTGCTCAGGCTAGTCTAAGAAGTGATGTTATCCATTCCCAGAATTAGTGAATGTGGTCCCAGGATACAGGATGAGGAGGCTGACCCATTTCTCCTGATACAAGGGATATCTCTCACACGATTATCTTCAAATATAAGTGCAAATAGTGCCTAAAACCAAAGGGAAATGGTTTTGGGATCATCCGCTGTTTTAGGATCCCTTTTCTCTCTATGGGGACGAATAATCTAGTTAACTTAATTATTTGCAAAGCTAGTTCCAAGTGCAGGACAGGAGATACCTATTAACTGTTTAGAAATCTGAAGCCAGGTGGAACATCTGATCTCAAGGGCAGGATTCTTGCCTGAGGACAAAGCATATAAAAACTTGGCTGTGAATCTGCCTGGGTAACTAGAAAAAAGCTGTGATTTTTCAATTGGCATTAGGAGGACATTTGAGATTTTACCCCTTGTCCCTAGGGTTATTGATGCCCCAGGAATCACAAATTGCTTTCTCCTCCTTCCCTACCCCCTACCCTGGTACTATGACTCTCCAGGGGCTGACTCAGGGTGCTGTGAGCTTACTCACAGTCACTTATAGCCATGGAGTCAGAATCCAAGGTCAAGGATCGGGTCTCCAGGGTCCGCCCCCTGTCCGGTAGGACAGTGAGTCACCTGGCAGAGAATGCAAGCATTGGTTGGGAAGGGGGGGGTCCCAGGGACCCTACCACTACCAAACATTCACCACCACTGTCCAAAATGTTATGTCAATCTCAGAACTGTCACAATTTCCTCTCTTTTTCCACCTTCCCCTCTGCTCTTATGCACACACACACACACACACACACACACACATGTGTATATTGCAAGGTTCTTGGGTGGACATATAAGAGACCATTCTCCTGGGACATGATGCCTTCTCCCAGGACCAAATGTCCTCCAAAGCTCACCCTTTGAAAAAGGAGAGGGGCATAGGATAGAAAGGAAATTTGGCTGCATCTCCCACCCCAATAAACCCCCACCCCACCCCTGACACTTAAACCCAAGGTGATTTAGAGATTCTAGAGGTGGTAATCCTCAGCCAGAGTGTCTCTAGGTTTCACCTCCCATACTTAGCCCATTCCCTGTCCCATAAAGCTAGCTGTTGTTGATGACTTCTATTGAACATGGAGAAACTGAGGCACAGAGAATGGATCTGGAGAAACCAAAAATCTCACTACTTCAACTCAATAAAAACATGGAGTCCTAGATCCTTTAAGAGCCAATAGGTTATGGTCTGATTGATTAAGGGCTTTCTGTCTCCCACCTTAGGTATCCACAGGGCCCGCCCTCCCTCTCCATGGTCTTTAGGCTCTAGTTTCACTTGGCCCAGAACTAACAAAGGTATTCTCAGGGAGTAAAGCAGAAGGAAAACGAGAACCCTATGAAATCAGGGATCTTAAATGAAAAATGACAAGACCAGGGAGACAGCAGCCAGGAAGCGAGGCCTTTGGGTGGGATGCTGAAGGGAAATACTCCATGAGGGAGAAGTTTGGCGTATATTATCAGAACATTTGAGCACCTGGCCGCTCAGCTGGAGAAGTCCCTGTGGAGCATATGGAAACTGACCTGATGAAATCTGATCTCGGGCCATTTTCCAGGTGAAAGGTTCCCCCTCCTTCCTGCCTCTTGACCTCTCCTGCCCTCAGCAGGTGCCCTCCTTACCTCTTGGGTACCCTCCAAGCTGGAGCACCAGGGGGCTGAAGGATCTTCAGCACTTCCCAGGGGTGACAGAGGAGCTGATTCCTCAGGGGCTATAGAGGCCCCTCCCCTGAAGCTATTCCTGGCTACAACTGCCTTGGCTTTCTCTCTACTCTCTCCCGCCCCTTTCATTCCCCCAGCTTGACCTGACCCCACAGCTGGGAATAGTTTGGTTGGGAGGCGGGGTGGCTACTGACTATATAAGCCCAGAGTTAGCCATCGTGTCACCCAGGAGCCCTAGAGACCTCTACTCCCACCTACCTGCATAGATCACCCTGAGCTCAGAGCCCACAACCAACCCAAGGATGCCTGGAGAAGCAGAGGTTGGGACCCCAGCCTGCAAGCCAGAGGAAAAGGCTTCAGAGCCTGCCGAGGAGCCCACCCCAGAACCCGCAGGGGAAGAGACAGTGACAGAACCCAGAGAACCAGCCTCAGAGGAGCCTAGCCCAGGACCCCCTGCAGTCTCTAAGCCCCCACCCGCAAGTGAAGGTGAAGTGAGAAGGGGTGAGGACAGTGGTGGAAGTGGGAGGCAGATATTATAAGAAGGAAAATGCTTTGTTAAATATCATGCAAATGTGAGTTGTTATGGGCATTGAGATGGAGTAGAAAAAACACTGGATTTGGACTCAGAATAACCTGAGTTTGAATCCCATCTTCAATGCTTTCTAGCTGTGTGATCACAGGCCAGCCTTTAACGACTCTGAGCTTCAGTTTTCTCACCTGTAAGTTGCGTGTAATCATTTCTATACCTACCTCCAAGTTTGCTGTGTGTTTGTTGTGGGGTAGTATATGTGAAGTACTCTGCAAACCTTAAAATGCTGTAAATGTCCACTGTCATCAGCGTGAGACAGTGGCTGGGCAGTTGGTCCTCTGGGTCTGGAAGACTTGTGTTCAAATTCTGCCACTAACAAATACTGGTTTTGTGACCCTAGGCAAGTCATGTAACATCTAAATGACCCCAAACAACTCCATAGGCAGTTAGGTGTGCAGGAGATAGAGTGCTGGACTTGAAAATAGTAAGACCTGAGTTTAAATACTGCTATATGATCCTGGGCAGGTCACTTAATGGTAGTCTGCCTCAGTTTTCTCATCTGTAAAATGGGGATCATAATAGGACCTGCCTGCCAGGGTTGTTGTGAGAATCAAATGAAGTGTCTGTAAAGTGTTTTGCAAACCTTAAAGCACCACATAAATGATATTATTATTATCATTATGATCATTTTCAATTCTAAGTTGCAGAGCTAATGTTCATCTGCAAAGACAGAGAAAGGTTCTCCTCCACACTGATTAAAATCACAAGTCTGGTCGAAAGAACAAAATCATTATCATCATCATCATCATTATGGTGAGGGAAAGGAGGAGATGGTCAGGCACTGACCCCGCTAACCCCATGCCTTCTCCCTACAGATCTCCCCAGCTGCCCATTGCTACTGACTGTGGAGGATGTGACTGACAGTTCAGTGACTGTGAGCTGGGAACCCCCAGAAAGCCTAGGACAGCGGGGGATAAAGGGTTACACGCTGGAATATTGCCTGGAAGGAGGTGAGTAGCCCAGACATGGGTAGAAGAACCATGGGACAGAGGAGGCTGGGTGAGATAAGAGGTCATCAAAACCTTTCAGCTAGCACAGTGGATAGAGCACCGGCCCTGAAGTCAAGAGTACCTGAGTTCAAATCCGGCCTCAGACCAAACACTTGACACTTACTAGCTGTGTGACCCTGGGCAAGTCACTTAACCCCAACTGCCTAAGCAAAAAATAAATAAATAAATAAAACCCTTCGGCTAGCCAGGGATTTCAGGTTATATCTGGGTTAGTTCCATCAGGGGCAGCCAAGGGAAATCAAGGAGATCGCCATTTCTGCAGGACTTCCAGAATGGGAGAGGGCCTTCTCTAGACGCCCCCTATTCCACATATTTATCTGGGAGAAGGTAGTACTCACTCCCCAGAACAGATTTATAATCTCCTTGAACTCTGGGTCTATGCTATGTGTCATCTTGTAATTTTTAGTACCTACCCTAGAGCCTGGCATATATTAAAACCTTAATAAAGTCTGGTGAATTGGATTAAAAGCAGAGAAATTGATGAGATGACTACAGAAAGGTTTCTCATCTCCCCCATCCCTCCAAGAGAATCTAAAATGAAAAATAAAAGGTTCTAGGGTTCTAGCTGTGCTTTTCAACCTCTGTCCCTTCTTCCCCGTAGAATTAATGAGTTCTGTTCTCCTCTCTGCCTCTACTTTACTGGGTAACTTTGCACAGATTACATGCCCTATCTGGTTCCTAGCAGCCCTGTTTCTACCTCAGATCCCAGGAAGAAGCAGTCAGCTAGAAGGGACTTGAAATACAGGATGTCTTGGACAATGAGAAGGGGAAAAGGGAATAAGCGAGGTCCAGAGAGGGAAGGGTAGCTTCCCCAAAGACACACAGCAAGTGATCAGCTGCCATGGCTCAAGGTTCTCATTTGACATCTCCCATTGTTCCCCAGCCTCAGAGTGGGTACCTGTGAATGTACAGCCCATGATGGTCACCCAGCATACCCTGCGAAACCTGGCTATAGGAAACAAGCTCTTTTTTCGAGTATCCGCCGTGAGCTCCGAGGGTGCTGGTCCTGCTGCTGTCTTGGACCAGCCTGTACACATCAAGAAATTCATTGGTAAAGTGCTACCCCCATTACCTTCATCTCCCAGCCACCTCCCCATCTCCCTTCCTCCTAGAGCTGTAAGTGAGGCAGAGGGACCACAAGGCCTCAAGAAGGGAAGAGAAACTTGGAATGAATCAGTCTCTTTAAACTGAAGCCCTGGCCAACCGCTTCTCCAGAGTAGAAAATGCTCATACCCTTCAGGCAGCAAGGCACCTCTCAATCTGTACCACTGTCTGGCCAAGGAGCAAAGGATGCCAAAAGGGGAGTGTCCTTCAGGGAAGGATAATAAAGATCATTAGAATTAGAACCAGAAGGAACCTTATAGGTCATTTGTCCCGCCCCCTTATTTTACAAAGGAGGAAATTTGGAGCCAAAGATATTAAATGATTTTCCCAAGGTCATATGGGGGGTAAGCAGATTCACGATCCTTCCTAGGACACCAGGCTGTTTTCCTAGGTGCATGTCTCAGGATCTCTCGTCCCTCAGAATCAAGGTCTATGGCATGTCTAATTTCAATCCCTCCTACTTGCTTCTTGCCCTCCAAAGACTCATTGCTCCATCCCATATTCTTCTAAAGGCCTGGGATTTAGTCAGCCAATCAGTCAATAAGCATTTATTAAGCATCGACTATGTGTCAGGCACTCTGCTGGGGATACAAAAAGAGGCAAAAGACAGTCTCCCAATCAAATGGCAGAGACAATAAGCAAGCAAATATGTACAAATAAGCCATAGACAAGATAAAAAGGGAAACATTAACAGAGGGAAGGCGCCAGAATTAAGTGAGGTTGAGAAAGACTTCCTGCAGAAGATGGGGCTTTAATTGGGACCTAAAGGAAGCCTGAAGGTGGAGATGAGAAGACAGAATACCATAGATTTGGAGAATAGCCAAAGAAAATGCCTAGAGTGGAGAGATGGAGGGGCTGGTTTGTGGAATAGCCTGGAGGCCAATGTTACTGGATGGAAGACTGTCAGTGAGAAAGGTATAAGAAGACTGGAAAGGTAGGAGTGGGCTAGGTTATAAAGGGCTTTGAATGCCAAACAGAGCATTTTGTATTTGAACCCAGAGGCAATAGGAAGCCCCTGGAGTTTATTGAGTTGGGGTGACATGGTCAGATCTGTGCTTTAGGAAAATCTCATTAGTGGCTAAGTGGAGGATGGATTGGAACGGGAGAGCTAATTAGAGAGGGAGCTAAGAGGGTCTCTGAGTCAGGCCATATCTTGGCCATGTGACCTGTAATGGGGAAGCAGAATTAGGGAGAGGGGGAGAAGGTGTCAGGAAGTATAGGAAAGAGTATTGGATTCAGAATCAGATGGGCTTTACATCCAAAGTATGCTCATCATTACTTGTGTGAGCTTGGCCAAAGCAGTCCAGCTTGTTGGGCCTCAGTTTCCTCATCTGTAAATGAGAGTGTTGAACTGACTTTTCTAGGTGCCTCTAGTTTTTTAAATCCTAGGATTCTAGGAAGGAGAATAGATCTGGAAAAGAAAGATGAGAAAGAAGAAGGCAGGCTGAGGACCCTGGAACTCAACCACCCTGTCCCTGTTACTAATATTTCTATTTTCAGGGTGCATTAGCCTCATTCCTATTAGTTACTGCCTTGGAAGGGCTGATCAGGTTTCGGTATCTTAATGGCAATGAGTCACTTGGTCTGATATGAGCTCCCTGGGGATCATTTGTGGCCCCAGGGTAGAGAAAGACATGAAGAAGCAGATGTCCTGGGGTCTGTGCCTTCTTCTTTCTTTCCCTTGCCACACTGGTTATTTTTCTCCTCCTCACCCATAACAACGAGCAGGGGGGTTCAGGTCCCCTTGGATCTTTGAGCCAATCCAGGGCAAAGCCACAGAGCTAAGAAGAAAAGACCGTGCCCTCTACGGCAGAAAGAAGGGCTTGGGGTCGTAGAATTTAGAGCTGGAAGACCATTTAGCCAAACCTCCTCATTTTATAGATCAAGAAGCTGAGGTTTAAGATTATAGATTTAGAAATGGAGACCATCACGTTCAATACCTTCATTTTACAGAGAAGGAACCTGAGGCACAGAGAAATAAAGTGATTTGCTCAGGGAGACACAGCTAAAGCCAAATTTGAACTCTGTTCTTCCTGGACTCAAAGGTCCACCATGACATCCTGCCTGATGAAGTGATGGGGCCCATTCGCAAAGAAATGGGATCCAGAGCTGGGATTCTAACTGGAATCTTTAGGGATAGGCTGAACTAGGTTTCAGAGACTCCAGAAAAAGTGGTTTAAATTGATTAGGATAATAGAATCTTATCCTAACAAAGGGCCTTAGACACCTTTTGCTTCTATCCCATCATCAACAGGTGAGGACATTGAAGCCCAACCAGAAAAATGAAGTGATTTTTTTTTCCCTTGTCACACAGGCAAGATTCAAATCCTGGTCTCCTGGTTCAGCCTAGTACTCTTCTCACTACGTCTTCCTTTCAAGTTGTCCTCCCTCGTGTTTTCTGAAACCCCCAAATTCCCATCATTTAGGCCTGGGGGAGATTTGACCCTTCTCAGAGGCAAAGTATGGGGGAAAAAATGACCTCCACAGGATCTTCCAAGCCTGGAGAGGCTAATTCTCTGTACTCCCACCACAAAGTGAGACAGGGCTAGTTGTTAGTTTGTGAGGGAACACGACTCCATGGGTACTCTGTAATTGGGTTTCAGAAAATAGGATCCCCAAGAGTGCTGTTCTTTAGCCCACATCTCTAAAGTGGAGCTATGTCGCCCGAATGGGCTATGATGCACGTGACAAGAAAGGACAGGCATCCCTATTCCCTGGCAAAGGTGCTAAGGTGAGGCAGCCCCTAGTAGGAGCCCAGGCCCTTTGTGGAAGAAGATGGATGACACCAGCAAACAAGTCAGACGTTGCTTGCACTTCACTTGGTTAAAATTCCTCTGGGGCAAAAGGAGGAAGGAATTTCCTGGAGAGAAAATAGGAAGGATGGGGGCAGGGAGAAAGTATGAATAACCAAATCCCTCCCAAAAGAGCAGAGAGGAGGGGCCCTGCCGTTCGAGGACCTCAACTGCTCAGCTGTCCTCCCCTGCTGCTGCTTGGACCTGCCAAGCATACCTCTCCCTGCTTCAGCTGCTCCAACATCATTCCTCTGTTCCAAAAAGGAATGGCATCCTGGACAGACAGATGCCTGCTGTCTAATCCTGGGAGAGACAGTGTTCCTAGCCCTCCTTCCTGTCCCCAGACACTTTTCATCAGGCCCCCTTCTCAGCACTGTCTCTTATGGCATGGAATATACCAATCTATCACCCAATGACCCTCTGATTAGATGATCTCAAAGATCTCTTCCATGGAAAGATCGCTGGGGTTAGTCAGAGGGCCTGGATTCAAGTACTGGTTTGACTACATACCTATCTACTACTACTACTACTACAATTATTACTATTACTACCAGTGCTTTAAAGTTTCCAGAGCTCCCCAACCCCCCCACCTCTCTTTCCCCTCTCTCTCATCTCTCTCCTTCTCTCTCTCTTATCTCTCTGTCTCTCTTCTCTCCCTCCTCTCTCTCTCCTCTCTTTCATCTTTCTCTCTTTCTCTTTATTTACACACATGCATATACAACAACTTGGTATGTAATTGCTATTATTATTATCTCCATTTTACAGAACAGGAAACCAAGGCTGAGAGAGGTTAAATTACTTGGTCAAGGTCACACAGTAAGTATTTAAGGCAGGATTCAAACAAAAGTCTTCTTGAATCCAAGCCCAGAACTCTATGCACTGACTCTATGAACCACCTAATTGACTATTATTACTACCTGAGTGACGATGAATAAGTCATTTCACCTCTCTACATCTCAGTTTTCTCATCTACAGAATGAGGAGGTCGGAAGAAGTTTGGTATAGTAGAAAGAGTGCTGGATTTAGGAGTTCAAAGAAATGAGCTCAAATCCCAGTTCTTCCACAGTAGGATCTTGGGAAACTCACTTACTTTCTCTGGACCTCTCTTTCCTCATCTGTATAATGAGAGGATTGGACTAAATGACCTCTAAGTTCTCCTCCAGCTTGAAATTGATTGTTGTAGTTTCTTTGTTTTGTTTTGTTTTTTTTGGCAAGGCAATTGGGGTTAAGTGACTTGCCCAGGGTCACACAGCTACTAAGTATCAAGTGTCTGGTCTGAGACCAAATTTGAACTCAGGTCCTCCTGACTCCAAGGCCGGTGCTCTAACCACTGTGCCACCTAGCTGCCCCTGTAGATTCTGTTATTTGTTGATCTCTAAGGACTCTTCCAGAGATGACCTCTTACTGTCGCCATTCCCGTCTCCTCAAAGTTTGCCACCAAAACTGTTCTAAGAGCTGAGAGAATCCCAGAAACGTGATCTGAGGGGCATGGGAATGTCTATCACTGGAGGAATCGGCTCTTCTTTTGGGGATGAGTCAGGCGCTGTTCTGATAGCAGCCATATAGACGTCCTAGATGCCTTCTCATAGGACCTTTACATCCTAAGAGATGTATCCTGGGGAATGAGAAAGTTCTTCCTCATGTGTTGTCTCCTGTGCTAGAGGGGAAGCTGGTTCTATATCTGCCATGAGGTTCCTTCTTTCCATGTATACGCCCGAGAGTGTGTGCCTCCTCCCCCATGATTGACTCCCATCTCCCAAGGAATCCATAAGGGAACCAAAAAGTTTCTGACTCCATCTAGAGGGATTAAAGTGAGATATTAGGAATGACTCCCTGATCATGAGACTAACAGATATAGATATGGTGACAGAGAGGGGATGGGCCACCTCTTTCCCTGGCCATACTTGAGAGTAGACACTCTCAATCAGTATCAATTACATTAGGCACAGTGTAGCCTAGAGCAAAATTATTTCTGACTGCAGCATATAACCCTCCCAGAAGGGAAAGATGGAGGTCTGGATTGAGGAGGTAGGAAGATTTATTTCCTCCCTTCCTTAAAAAATCTGGGACCATCAGGTGAACAGGTGCAGTGTCTGTTTTTCACCAGGGTGAGGCCAGGGGAGGAATTGGAGCCCCGGGTAAATCCCAGCCTGACGTGGTTGGAATTGCCAAGAGAGTGCCATGGATGTTTAACACTTCACACTCTCAGGAAGCATGTGCAGGGGTTTCCTAGGAGAGCCTGAAGTCATGTCACTCACTCTGCCTCTCCTGGAAACCTCCCCTGGCTGTGCTCTCCACTGGGATCTCCAAGCACACATTGGGATATGAGACATTGCCCTCCCACCCAAGGAAGGGCCATCCTTGGATCCCAAGAAGGTAGGCAGGACCCCAGAACTTGAGGGAAAGAGACAGACAGGCAGGTAGACAGAGACAAAGAAAGACAGACGGGCAGATAGAGGCAGAAACAAAGAGACACATCAGATTCTATGCCCTCGATGTTTCCCCCTTAACCACCCTAAGACCACATCTTCCTGCTCAAAGGGACTAATGGCTGGGCCCATTGTTCTTTTTCTTACTCAGAGGCCCCCAAAATCCGAGTTCCCCGCTACCTGCGCCAGACCTACATCCGCAAGGTTGGGGAAGTCATAAACCTCCAGATCCCTTTCCAAGTGAGTATATTTTTCCCTGGGGGCTTGAGATCCTGTCCCTTTATACTTTAAGCCTCAGTTTCCTCATCTGTGAAATGGTCTCTGAGTTCCCGTCAGCTCTGGATCCATGATCCTACAATCTAGCTCACTGTCCCCAAAGAGGAAGACTCCTTTCACTCAGTGGGCCTGGTAGGGCTCCTAAAGCCAGGCTCTGGACCACAGCCTTCTTTCTAGCCCTATCACTCTGCTCATTTGCTGGCCATATTCAATATTCAAACCTGTTGTCCTCTGAGTAAGGTGACAGCTATCTCTCATCAGGATTGCTGAAAGCACAGGAGGGTGCCTCTAGGTCTTGTTAACTGTATGACCACTGACACAGTTTCCCCACCGGAAAATGAGGAGCAGAAAAGTTTACTTATTTCATGGGATCACTAGGAAAAAGGTGTTTCATAAACCTTAAATAACAGAAATATGAATTCTTATTACTGTCATCATCTTCTGCTTTTCTTCCCTTTCCTCCGCCCCACCCAGGGTAAGCCCAAACCTCAGGTCTCCTGGACCCATAATGGCCATGCCTTGGATACCCAACGTGTGAATGTGCGGAACGGGGAACGAGATTCCATCCTCTTCATCCGCTCAGCCCAGAGGATTGATTCAGGCCACTACGAGCTCAGCATTCAACTGGAAGGCCTAGAGGCCAAAGCTACAATTGACATCTTGGTGATCGGTATGGCTGAGGGAGAAAGGAGAGAATCAAAGCCGATGTTTGGGAACCATAACATCCCCAGTCCAGGGAGGGCTAATCGGGTCATGGGGGAGCAGCAAACAGGGAGATGTGATCTTTGCCATTCTGGCTTTGTGAGCCAAGGGAAATGGCTGCCATGGTAGGGATGAGCAACCATGGAGAAGGCTGTGGTCCCAAATACCACCTGGCCTTTCAGAGAGACCTGGGCCCCCCAAAAGCATCAAGTTGTTGGATGTGTGGGGCTTCAATGCTGCTCTGGAGTGGACACCCCCAGCGGATACTGGCAATACAGAGTTACTGGGCTACACGGTGCAAAAGGCAGATCGGAAGACAGGGGTGAGTAAGGTTGATGGAAGGGTTGGAGGGGTCTTAGGGGCTCCCTTCAGAGGACCAGAGTGGGGAGGATGAGAGCATGGCATAATGGGAAGAAGACATAAATTAGGAAAGACTTGAGAATGAATCCCAGGGGAGACCTTTACTTACTAGCTGTACGACCATGGGTAAAGCAAGTCACATCTGTTTCAGTTCCCTTGTCTATAAAATGGGAATAATATTGCTTGCATTCCCAAATTTCTAGAGTTATTATGAGGAAAGTTGGTTGTAAACCTTAAGGCACTATGTAAATGCAAATTGCTATTCTCTTAGACTAGTCTCTGGAGTGTAGGGAGGAGGGACTGATTTGTGGGAAACCTGGTCAAGTATGGAGGTCTAGGATGGGAAGGAAAAACCTGGTACTTTTGGCACCAATCCCCATCTTCCTTCCACCCTCTGGCACCTCTGCCTTCTACCCAACTCAAGTAGGACCATTCCTGGGATAAATGGTCCAGATGTCCATGGATGGGTGGGGGTCGGTGAGCAGAGGAGAGGAAGGCAGGGTATCTGGGTGACTGGGTGCTGGGGTCCCTGCAGCAATGGTTCACAGTCTTCGAGCGCTGCCACCGGACAAACTGTACAGTGTCTGACCTCATCATTGGCAATTCCTACTCCTTCCGGGTCTTCTCAGAAAATCAGTGTGGTCTGAGTGCCACCGCCCCTGTCACTGCTGAGCTCGCCCACATCCAGAAGGCAGGTGAGTCTCTGTTCCCAGGGACCCGGGGGGAAGAATGCTTGTTATGGCCCCAATCGAGTTTTCTGTTCCTCTTTGTGGGTATCTTGCAAGAGTCTCTCAAAGTCACTCCTCCTCTCTGCTTCTTTTCTCTCTCTGTTTCTTTTTCTTTTTTTTCTCTCTCTCTCTCTCTCTCCCTCTCCCCCATGTCTCTCTGTTTCTTTCCCTTTCTTTCTTCTTTCTTTCTTCTTTCTTTCTTTTCTTTCTTTCTCTCTTCTCTTTCTGTCTGTGTCTCTCCCAGTGTCTGTCTGTCTGTCTCTCTCTCTCCCTCTCTCTCCCTGTATCTGTTTCTTTCTTTTTCTTTCTTTCTTTCTTTCTCTCTCTCCTCTCTTCTCTGTCTCTCCCTGTCTCTATCTCTCTCCCTCCCTCTCTCTCCCTCTCCCCCTTCCCCTTTCTCTCCCTTCCCCTTTCCTACTTCACACACACACGCATACACACACACACACACATTATACACACACACATTTTTTGACTTAAAGTACTGAGGCCAGTTGGTAACACTTAAGCACTTCCCACTGCCTATAAATAAAGGATAAATTCCTGATGGGCTCTCCACAATCTGACCTCAACCCACCTGCCCAACCTCATTTCATACTATTACTACCCCTAATAATAGCTAGAATTTATAAAGCACTTCGAGGTTTACAAAGCACTTTCTATGTCATCTCATTTGATTCTCACGACAATCCTGTGAGGTAGGTAGTATTATTATCATCCTCATTTTACAGATGAAGGATCTGAGGCAAACCAAGGTGAAATGACTTGTCCAGGGTCACACAGTCAGTGAGTGTCTGAGGCAGGATTTGAACATGGGTCTTGCTGATTCAAGTTCAGTACTCTATCTGCTGCACCACCTGGCCTCCCCTCCTTCGTGTTTACAGTACTGTTGTGTCCCATGTTTACTAGTCTAGCCACTGGACTTTCTCTGTCTCTAGCTCTCATTTAGTGGTCTCATTTTGCCCTCTCTCCTCTCCATGGCTTTGCTCAAAATCATTCTCCAACTCTGGAGTGAATTACCCTCTCACCCACTCCTAGCCCCTATCCCCATCTCCATCAGCTAATGGTCTTCCCACACTTCAAGGTCAAATGCAGATGCCCCCTCCTGGGTGAAGCCCTCCCTGTCAATTCCTACCCCCCCACTGAAAGCCATCTGACCCTACTCAGGTTTATAACAGCGTTTTGCCTGGGCCTCTCTCCTTTGCATTTATATAATGAAATCTATTTTCTCATAGCTATTTGTGTACTGGTTTTTCCATTCACTGGAGTTTATGTTCCTTGAGAGTCAGGCCTAAGTCATATCTTTGTATCTCTCATCTATGGTACAGTGTTTGCACACTGTGGGTGTTTAGCAAAAGTTTGCTGAATGTCTAAATGTTTGTTATATGTCTAAATGAGTACTGTCCCCCCGAGGAGCCGTGTGCTTATTCCAGAGACATACAGCTCTAAGCATTTTGGGGTCTCCTCACTGACCCTCAATGACTGGGGCAACATTTTTTTAAAATAACCTCAGTGGCGGCAGGTCGTTGAACTCTAAGGGTAGATTTTTGAAGACAGTTAAACATCATTCAGAGCCCAGTTGGCTTGGGGTCCAAAGTGTGTTGAGGCCTGCCAGTAGGTTCTAAAAGCAGTTTCTAACAAGGGAGACATTTCCATGATTGGAGTGTGTCACCTTCAGAGTATTTTAGGACTTACAGTTGGAGGGGACCTCAGGGATCATGTAATCCACACCCCTAATTTTGCAGATGAATGAGGCTCGAGGAAGGTAATTAACTGGCCTCAAGGTCACATAACTAAATAGTAGAGGGGACTGCTTAGGATGATAGAATGTCAGAGCGAAAGGTAACCTTAGGAATCGTCTAATGCAAAGTCCTTGCTTTACAGATGAGGAAACTGAGGCTCAGGAAAAACAAAGTGAGCCACCTAAGTTCTCACCGTAAATCATAGAGGGAACTATTTAGAATGATAGAATGTTAGAGCTAAAAGAGATCTCAGAAAACACCTGCTGCAAAGCCCTCGTTTTACAGATGAGGAAAATGAGGGTTAGGAGAGACAGTGATGTGCCCAAGACCACACAGCAGACCCAAGACTTAACTCCAGTCTCTTCACCCACAACACCGCACTACGTTCACTTAGCTCTGTTTTTGGTTAAAACTCGGTGGCGTGATCATCTGGTCACACACCCGCCTGATCCTAGATTGGCTGTCCCCTGCCCAGCGTGCTGCTCTAGCCCTCAGAAGAGGAAGGTTCAAGGAAGGGCAGACTCTCTGGGACAGCAGCTTGCGCAGAACAGAATAAGGAAAGTGAATATCTTGCCAAAAGAAAAATCAATGTTCTCTCAGATCGCCCTGAGTGGCAGTAGCTCGTGTATGTCCGATAGATCGCTATCCGACTTTGTTTCTCTCTTATCTCCAGTCTCTGATTTCCTCTGCCTGTCTCCCTATCTCTAGGTCCCTGTAAATTGTTCACACCTGCCTCCCAACGGCCCCAGGAGCTGGGGGCCCCATCTCAGGGTTCTAGGGAAACAGAATAAAGGACGAGAGTGGTGGATGTATTGCCTCTCACTCTCTGACTCCACAAACTTCTCCCTCTCTCCCCCTTCCCTTCCTTTGCCCCTCCTCTCCCTTCCCCCCAATTCCAGCAGAATTCCAACCCAGGAACCTGCCTCGCCCCTAAAGTCAAAACTCACAAGTCACTGACTTGAATTCTCCAGGCCCCGACTTCCCCATCTGCAGTATGGGGATATAATAATCCTTACTTTACCTATTTTCTTTCTTTTTTAACCTTACCTATTTTCAACAGTATCACTGTAAGGCTGCAATGAGATCATTCACGTGAAAGTGTCTTCAATATTATATATGTGTTGGGAGTGCCGTTATTCCAAGGGGGTGGAGGGAACCAAGCCTCTTTCCCAATGGCTCCAGCTTCCTGGGGTTTTGAACCTTTGTTTCATTCCCTCTCCCATCCTCCTTCATCAGATACTGTTAGCAAGAGAGAAGGCATCCCAGAGAGAGACTTCTTAGAAGCCCCCAAGTTTACCCACCCCCTGGCAGACCATACGACCACCCCTGGCTACAGCACGCAGCTGTTCTGCTCTGTTCGAGCAACCCCCAAGGTGAGGCGCTCATATGGGAAGGGAATGGTGTGGTAAGGAGGGGGAGACACACAGGAGTGCTAGGGGGACTTTCCAGCAGGGAGCTCTCCAGCTCCCACCCTCACCCCCATATCTCTTACACTCCTACTTTTCCAGCCCAAAATCATCTGGATGAAAAACAAGATGGACATACAGGGTAACCCCAAATACCGGGCCCTCAGCGAGCAAGGAGTGTGCTCCCTGGAGATCCGGAAGCCCAGCCCCTTTGATGCAGGTATTTACACCTGCAAGGCCATCAATGCCCTGGGCGAGGCATCTGTGGACTGTCGGCTGGACGTGAAAGGTGAAGGATTCCGTGAGGAACGATGGGGGAAGGGATGGGAGCAGACCCCCAGTGCAGATGTTAAAGCTGGTACAGGTCTTTTTTTTGGGTCCTACTCCATCACCTTGGAGCTGAATCAAGCTGGGTAGACTCTGAGAACAACCCTGGAGAAAACTAGGACAAGAAGGGATAGCAGTGGGAGAAACCAAGGTCAGACCTTAGAAAGGACTTGAAACATGGGGAGGAGATGAGATGTGAGGGTGAGGTATCAGCTCAAGGTTGTGGGCCCTCCCTACCCTGGAGAAGTTGGACAAGCCCAGAGGGAGGAGGGAGACGACCTCTTTCTGGCATCTAGAAGCTCAGGAATGCTGACACATCTCCCCTAGGCTTCTCCTCCTCCCCCTAGCCCCATAGCCCGCAGGCTCTGATTGGGGGAATCTCTTACAGCTTCTGCCACACACTGAGGAATACTGGCAGCTTCAGACTGCAAGGGTAAGTTGAAGTCTAGGGGCTTTTGGTAAGGTTTGGTAAGACTGGGGAGTGCTCAGGGATAGAGAAACCCTGAGATCGGCAGGATTGAGGTTAGGGGGGAAAGGGAAGATGAGGAGGGCTTATCACTAAGGAAGATGGGGAATCTCTAGTCATGGGTAAAGCCCAGGCTTAGGTTGGGAGGAGGACTGGCTAAGGTTGTTCCAGGAAGAGATGGAGGCACAGTGGGTAGAGTGTTGGACTTGGATTCAGGAAGACCCAAGTTCAAATCTAGCTTCCGACACTTATTGTGTGTCCCTAAGCGAGTCACCTCACCTCTGTTTGCTTCAGTTTCCTCATCTGTAAAATGGGGATAATAATAGCGCCTACCTCTCAAGGTTGTTGGGAGGGTCAAATGAGATAATATTGGTAAAATGCATTGCAAACCTTAAAAATCTACATAAATGCTATCTAATATGATTTTGTGGTTGGGGGGGTGGTTTAGTACTACAGACATAGTATAGTCAAATGGAAATAATATGATGCTGGAAAGAATCTGAGCTCCAGTCTCAACTCTACCACCAATTTTTAATGTTATTTTGCACTGGAAGGGGGACCTTGGGGAACATTCTAGTCCATTCCCCTCCCCCCTCCTAATTTTTAGTGGAGAAGACTTTTTCTTGTTGAGTCATTTTCTAGTTGTGTCCCACTCTTCTTGACCCCATTTGGAGTTTTCTTGGCAAAGATACTGGAGTGATTTGCCATTTCCTTCTCTAGCTCATTATATGGTTGAGGAAACTGAGGCAGAGTTAAGTGACTTGGCCAGGGTCACACAGCTAGTACGTTTGAAGCTGGATTTGAACTTGTGAAGATAAGTCTTCTAAACTGTACCTAGCTAGACTTTTGTGACTCACAAAAACTTGCCCAAGGCGATGTAGAAAAAAGTCATAGTCAAGATTGGAATCTAGGTCCTCATTCAATTTTTCTTTGCCACTCTGCTAACCTGCCTCTTAACTCACACTTGATAAGTCATCAATTTCTCTGGACCTCCGTTTCATGCTTTTTAAAATGGGGGTGGTCATCCTTGTCTTCCCTTGTCATATGTGGGATTCAATGGAGACAGTAATGCTGCTTAGGTTGGAGGGATTACTCAGAGGCCTGAGGGAGGGCAGGCAGAAGTGGTAGAGTTTAGGGTTGGGAGCAGGAATTTGGGAGAGGAAAACCTGAGTTGAGAAGAGAGTGGAGATACCATTGGTTTTCTCCCTCCTTTGGAGGAAAAGCTCTGCATCTCGTGGGCTGAGGAGGCCTTATCTCTCCTAGATGCTGCTGGAGCTTACACCAGAGCAAGTCGGGATCTTCAGGCCAGGAGACCCTTCTCTGTGTACGCACTGGCTGGTAGCCCAGCTCCCTTCTCCACTCAAATCTGAAGCCAAGAGAGCTGGTCTCGGTGGACCACCAGGGAGAGTGAGCTGGCTATCCAGGGCTTCAAAGACCAGCCTCCAGGATCTCCAAAGGGAGGGTCCTTGAATAAAGAAGTGTTATGGTGTCACTCGAGAGAGATTATTTTGAAAGGGTGTCAGTGTCAGTGAAAGGGGTTGATCTGTTCTAGGCTGTGGTTCTGAGGGGTCTGTTTAGATGTAACACCAGAAGACCTTAGCACCACACACACACACACACACACACACACACTCTGAAGGTTTGTAGATTGGTTACTGTGGAGTTTCAAGGTGTGTCACTATAAATGTGGAGAATGCTCCAGGTGTATCACGCCATGGTTGGGGTAGGAGGAAGGAGTATTCTGAGTAGGTCATGGAGAAGAGATTTCTCTTGAGTATGTCACTGTAAGTTTGGCAGTCCCATTTAGTGCATGGGCAGATCACTTAGTGGATACCTCCTATTAGCTCCAAATTCACTAGCACAAGGAGGTACCCACTCATCCTACCCTCATGCCCCCAAAGTACCCACCACCACCACCATCCAATGGGTTGCACCAGCTCCTCTAGATCTGTGTTTCCTTGTTCCCACCACCACAGGTCAATTATTAATGTATCTTGTTGGTTTCATAATCCTTTATTGGTCAGTCTTTCCCCACTTTGCTCCAGTGGGATGACATTCTTCCTTACCCCCATTCCACATTGAGGAAGGCTGAGGCAGATTGATGGGGATCTGACCTAGAGCCTGACGTCCCCTCTATCACTATGGAGCCCCACCTTGGCACTGTCTCATCCCAGAATGCCTTTGGGGTCCTAGAACAAAACCAAGGTAGATCAGTTAGGCTCATCAATAAGTTCCCTATTCACCTTTTTTTTTTGGAAGGCCTTTTATCCCCACTCAAACAGTGCTAAACACTTCTAACCCAGCTTTTGACAGTGCTCAGGGCAACTCCCCAAGTGGGTTAGCACTGGGCACATTTGCAGCAGGTACTATGTTTCCTACATCCACCTCCACCTCAAGCTGGCAGATGGGCTCCATTTATTGATATGACTCTTTCTCCCTCATCTAGCTCCCAAGATGAAGATACAAGTGAAGCCCTGGCACCTGTGCCCTGCTCCCCCCTCCTATAGGCTTTAGCCCTAGTGCCAGATTTCCAGTCCTTCTGAAAGAAACTATTTCTTCCCCAAGCTGGGATGACAGAGTCCCAGCTGGCCTCCCCAGATAAACATAAGAGCTCAGGATGCAGGAGAGGTGTCATCCCCAATGTGTCTGTGTGTCCTAGCTCTTCTCTAGGGCCTCTGGTCTCTTACGGACAACTTAAAGAAGTGGGGGCTAGATTGGGGAACCAATGCTACCTCCTGGTAGAGTGTTCTGATGCTGTACCCAGGGGCATCATCTCTGCCCTGTGCCCCCATGTTCCACAAGACACTGCTTCTCCTGGAAGCCACTGGAGTCCTAGCTCTTGGCAGTATCCTGGGAATTAGCAAGGAATGGGATGGGGGGAACTGTCCCCACAGTTTTAGGTCCCAGTTCTTACATCATCCCCAGTTGTAGGATTATACCTGCTGGGGCCATTAGAGCAGGTACCTGGCGCTGCTCTGGGTACAATATCCTAGACCAGGATGCTGGGGTATTGGGTCTCAGTTGTCTCTCCCTAACTACCTTTTCCCTCCAGAGCCAGGAAGGCAGAAAGGGGAAGTCTCCCTCCTTCTTGCCAAGTACCCCACCCCACTCAGAAGCTGGCTTCTGAGTCAACTTCTGTCCTCTCCTCCTCCAAGCTGCACCATGAGAGTCTGAGGGGCTCTAGGAACTATTTCCTCAGCCCAGATCTTCCTGTGTTTCACCCCTCCAGGCTTCCACATTTGCCTTGGAACATTAAACATGGGGCACTGATATTGACTGGAAGAATAAGGAGTCCCATCCTGCCTCCTTCCTTCTCCATAATAAGCCCAATCCCATTCATTTCCACAGGCATCCCCCTTTCTTCCTCCCCCAGGAACATGTAAAAGGAAGGACATTAAACTCCACAGCCACCCAGATCGTATGGCCAACCTTCAGGTTGGCATATGGAGTTGGCAGGAAGATGGTCTAAAGCTCTGGATTTTACTTCAGGGCCCCCCCATGCTCATGCCCCATGGCACTGCCAAGGTAACTATGGGCAGACAAGGATTGGAATCTGTAGAGGGGAGTGGAGGAGAGAGACACCATGGTACCCCAATGGAGAGGGGTATGGATGGGGATAGGAAAGTTGGGTGCAGGAAGGCTCAGGGTCTAGTTATCCAGCTTTTCCTCAGGGAGATCTTCATCATCAGATGGGGGCATTGCCCGGCATCGGAAATGCTGGTTCCAGATCTGCAGGAAGGTGGTCCGAAATTTCTGAATGCGGAAGGCGTAGACAATGGGGTTCATGGCCGAGTTACCATGAGTGAGGAAGATGGCGATGTAGGTGAGGATGCTGGGTTTTTGGCAGTCTGGGCAGAAGAGAGTGATGCAGTTGAGAATGTGTAGGGGCAGCCAGCTGAGGGCAAAGAGGAAGAGGATGAGGGCTAGGGACTTGGCAATCTTCAGCTCCTTCCCGTAGTACTTCTGGGGGTCCCCTGAAGAGCCCGACACCTTTTTGTTGAGCTGCTTACGGATCAAATAGAAGACCTCCAAGTAGATGAGGACCATGAGAAGCAGAGGCGGGAGAACCCAGACAAAAAAGTTGAAGTAGACCATGTATTCCATACTGATGACTTTCTCAAATTCACACTTAATCACCAAATCACCTAGGCTGCCATTGGCCTCCTGTTTCAATTTATCCAGGTTACTCCAGCCAAACATGGGCGTCAGACCTACGAGGAAGGACAGCAGCCAGCAGCCTGCGATGGCCACTGACGCCCTCCTTGGCGTCACCACCATCTTGTACCTGAGGGCAAGGAAGACAGAATTGTGAAGGTCCCTTCTCCTCTGGGGCAAAGCCCAAGGCCACCCCCACCAGGAATTCCTCCTCCCTCCCATTCCTGCCCCCCAGCCTGAAGTATGCTGATTTGCACCTTCTCAGCAGACCTCAACCTGACCACACCAAGGGCAAGAAAGAATTTCTAATCTTCTAGTTGGGGTGGACCTTAGAAGTTATCTAGTCTACCTTTGAACCCCCAAATAATCTGGCTCCTTTGTGTGTCTAGAGTTTATGAGAAACTGAGAAACTGTGTTGAGATTTTAAAAAAACAAAAAGCTAGGGTTTGAATGATCCATGTCTGTACTGACTGAACCAGCCAGATGATTAACATACAATTTTTTTTAATCTTTTTGATGGTATGGACAGATTTTATCAGAAAATGGCCAGAGAAGCTCCCTGCCCATGCCCCGTTCCTCCTAGGAATTCCTTTCTCCATGCAAGGACTGTAGCTCTGGAGAACAAATTAGGGAGCATCCCCTTCCTGGAAGGATCTCAAAGTCCTTAAGGACTAGTTCAGCACTCCTCCAGGTTAATGAGGAGCTGTTAAACACTGTGCCTTCACCCATTCCTCCCACTCCTGACAAATTGTCAGTAGATAAAAAGGCAGTTAACCCAGCCTCAGCTTGAGTAGCTGGCCCAAATCTAAAGCTCTTCCCTGGGTGCCCCCCACACTAGCCTTGGTGCCCTCAGGTGACCCTCCCCACCAAAGAAAGTAGACCTTCCTCAAAATGATGCTATTGGTGATATTTAACTTCAATGTTCCCTGACTTTCCTCATGTAGACCTTCTTCTTAGAAGACCTAGGTTTGAATTTAGACTGCCATTTATAATGTGTGACTTTGGGATTCTACAAAGACCTACTCCAATACCTCATTACGGCATAGAGGTGACCCTGGATTTTCAAAGGCCATGCCAGTGGGTCATATACTTTGAAAGTTCCTACCCTACTGGAAAGGCTTTGAAAAAGACTGTGTGTGCTTTCTGGGAACCAGCCTAGCCAAGCAAGTTGGGGCTCACCACCAATAAGCTTTCTACTTGGTGATGAATCCTGTGGGCCTAGTAACTCATGAAACAAAGAAAAATTTAAGATGGTTCTCAGTCCTAGTCAGGCCTCTTCTGCTTATGCAGGAGCCAAAAGGAGGCCAAAGGGAGCACAGTTTTTAGACCATCTCTAAACATGAACTTAACCACTGGTACCCTAAATGTGAGATGCTTGACTGGTGATGGATAACTGGTCATACAGCTAAAGGAACTGAATGGTATCAGTCTTCATATTCTTAATATAAATGAAATCAAAAGACAAAAGGAAGTTGCTATTAGATAGAAAGATGGCTCGTATGCTCGCCTTTGAGTGGCAAATACAAGAGTTGGCAGAATTGATTTCTGTCATATACTTAGAGGCAATAAGAATCATTTCTCAGCACTTTGGTCATCTCTTCTTGCAGCATCTATAGTAAATATTTGCAAAAATATCATTATGAAGACCAGCATCTGTCGTAGAAAATGAGGAGGCAGAAGAAGGGTAAGACCTGGAGAAAATGCTCTAAATTAAATCAATATACACTTTGCTACTCAGTGACATCAGTGCAAAGGTGGCCAAAGGCCAAGACCACCAAAAAAATGTGGCTCAGGAATAAGAAACAAGAGAGGCTGGTGACTTGCAGACTACACAGAAGCTTCATACCTATTTATCATGAATACATTCTTTACGAAAAGATTCCCCAATTTGTTGGATGGGGCAAACACACAAAATCACAAAACAATAAATTGATCATGTTTTACCTGATTCATTACCGGTGTGGGAATCATTCCTGAATCTGCTGACTATGTATGGTCAGAATACTGACTGAGCAAAGATCAAAATAACTCTAAAAGAATAAAAATTGGAAAAAAATATATGGCAGACAATTAAAACAACTCCAATGTAACCAATTTAAATGAGCTCTGGATGACAAAAAAAAATGATTCATGGGTGGAGGGATTGTCAACAATACAAATTATAACCATTTCCTAAGAAAGTTTAACCAGAGTAAATCAATTGCCATAACTAAAAGACTAAACAAGCTAGCAAACACTTGAGATCTCTGGCCCAAGCGTAGAGGTACAGCAGCCAAGGAAAGTGGTTTCAAATATAAGTATTTTCTAAGAGTCTTAGAAAAGAACAGTGAGAAGGCAATGGAGGGGGAAACAAGTTTACTAAAAAGCTTGTTGAGAGACACAACTAGACAAAGTCTCAAGGGTTTTTAAAGATGAAACTAAAAGGGGGACAATAGATGAAAAATGAAAAAAACCTGGACAGATTTTTATAACAAAGTCTTTTCACCAACAGTGACTTGGAACCACCATATTTGGATTCTTAACACTCCAGGCCCAGATGTGCTGTATGAGAAAACACAAAGGTGCTTACAAAGACAAAAATATGAAGAGTAGCTAAATTGGACATAATCTACCCATGAGAGGAGGGGTAGTTAGGTGGTGCAGTGGATAGAGCACCGGGCCTGGAGTCAAGAAGAATCATCTTCATGAGTTCAAATCTGACCTTAGACACTTATTAGCGAGGTAACTCTGAGCAAGTCACTTAGCCCTATTTGCCTCAATTTCCTCATCTGTCAAATGAGATGGAGGAGGAAATGGCAAACCACTCCAATATTTTTGCCAAGAAAACCCCAAGTGGGGTCACAGAGAATCAGATATAACTGAAATGACTGAACAACAATAAAACCTAGAGAAGGTCTATGCTGTAGGTGATCCAATTTTTTTTGAGGGGGGGGCTGAGGATTTAATTCTCAAGGCAACTACAAGGGAAGAGGATGCCAAAGGTATGGGAAAAAATCTCAGATTTTGTTATCAAATAAAGGCAATGGAGAGAATGTCAACCAACTAACATGTCTATCTCTACAAAATTGTTATAAGCACAATCTACATTTACACTGAGAGCATCCTTAATGATGGAATCAGAAGGGAACAGCTTTCATTAACAACAAAGACCACATCTTTACAGACACACAATTGACTGAAAACTATAGTAACACAAGATCCCATTGTGCTCACTGTTGGTTGATTATAAAAAGTATTAATTATGTAGATTAAAATGCTTCATTAAAGGCTTCCTCCTCCAAAGATATCTCCCGTGCACATGTCAACACCTCACAAGATTCTCTGGAAGATGTAACAACAGAGACAACATTGACATCCCTCTGATTACTAATATCAAGCAAGGCATAAAACAGCAAGACCCATGCTCACCAAAGATATTTTTCCATCGTCATGGAGGATGTCCATTGAGTTCATATTGAAGGTGGATTCCCTATAGATGGTGAAGAACTCCAAATGCTCCTGTTTGCTGATGTAATTGTGCAAATTGCATCAAGCCCCCAAACATTGTAAAATCTCCTAAATGGGATCCATAATTATATAAGAGTTCAGTTCAATTATCCACACAGAAAAAACCAACTGGATCAAGAATGACTGTGATATGCAGCTGGATGGACAACCCATAGAGCTAGTCCAAAGAGATTGGGCATGGTGGCGTACGCTTGTAATTCCAAAGACAAGGGAGACTGAGATGAGTGTATCTCTTTAGCTCAGGAGTTCTGAGTTGCAGAGGGCTATGTAGGTCAGGTGTCCATACTAAATTTAGCATCAATATGGTGCTTCCCTGGGAGACAAAAAGGAGTAGCAGAGGATGGAACCATCAGGTTACCTTAAGGAGATTGGAAATGGAGCAGGTCAAAGCTCCTATCAATACTGAAATTGGACCATGAGTAACCCCTGTACTTTTAGCTTGGGCTAGCCTGGAAACTCAGTCTTAAATGCTTCTTTAATTAAGAAAAAAGGCAATTGAAGTTGAGGATCATCTAAATGGCAAATGTACAGGCATGTGGTGGTCATAAACACACTACAACATGTTACAAAGGTGGAATCATGATAGAAAAAGAGCATAAAAGATGTCAACAATAAAAGAAATGTTATGACTGGGGAAAAAAAGATGGAAAGAAACCCTTTGGCAGATTGCAGGAGAAAATGGACAAGAATCCCAGAGGCATGGATGAGTTGTGATCTAAGCCACTGAAGGGAGCACCCATCTGTTAATTTATCAGCCATCATCAATTTGTTGAAGTATCAAATAAGTGGCCTCTGGCAAGGCACAGTTCCTCTGAAAGCCTCTTGTTTTCTCCTCTATAAAACAAGGGGGTGGGAGCAGATGAACTACCGAAAAATGAACCGTTAATAATGGAATTTCAGGTCCCAAGGCACATACCTTGGTGGGGGAGGTACTTTATGCCTCCTTTCAGATCAACCCCTTGGGGACCAGCCCCTCCTCCACCTATACAGCAGGGGTCAGTGCCAAATGCCAGGGCATTCCTCCCCCCCACCCCCTTCCTCTTCCGGAGAGACTGCTGAGGCAGGCTATCTTTGCACTCTGCCTGGTTGTGTTTTTCCAATGCAGCGCCAGAGATGGATGGTGAGATCTCCCTGGACTATAGCCACGGAGCCCTGGGGGTGGAGGTAATGGGGAGTCCAACTGAGAAAGCTCATTTCTTACTGACCTCTCTGCACAGGGACCTGCAGGCTTCTTTCTTGCCTTAAGATTTACAAGCAAGACTAAGCTGTTCCCACCCCCGAAGAGAGGCAGTATGGTATAGTAGGAAGAGATGTGGATTGGGTGTTAGAAGACCTAGGTTTGAATTCCTGCTCTGCTACCAGCTTTGAATAAGTCACCTGACCTCTCTGAATCTTATTTCTAGGTGGTGTAGTAGATGGAGAGTTCAAATCCAGCCCTAAACACTTACTAGCTGTGTGACCCTGGGCAAATCACTTCACCCTGTTTGCCTCAGTTTCCTCATCTTTAAAACGAGCTGGAGAAGGAAATGGCAAACCACTCCAATACCTCTGACAAGAAAACTCCAAATGGGGTCATGGAAGAGTCAGAAATGACTGAAAAATGACTAAATAACAACATAAAATGAGAGAGCTGAGCTAGATGATCCCTATGGTTCTTTCCAGCACTGAATCCTATGATCCTATAACTTCTGTCTCTCCCAAACTCCATCCGTTCCCTCCAGCAAAACATTTCTCCTCTTTGAAGTCTTCCTTTCTTGACAGGGCAGGAATAGGAGAAGCACCAGGTGGCTTCACTTATATAATCACAGAACACAATGTTGAAGACAAAAGGAAACTTAAGAAATCATTTCATCCAACTCTCCCATTTTACAGATGGGGGAAACTGAGGAATAATCTATAAATTCCCCATAGCTTTTTTTGTTATAATAGACTCTTTGTCACCCCAGGATAGGAAAAAACCTTCTAAGATCATGTACACCATTCTCCTCCATTCAGGTGGAACTATACCTTGCTGTGTTTCTTACTTCCATGTAAGTATACACAGCAAAAGAAATTAAGTCAACTCAGGGCATTAGTTATACAGTCTCTTTGTTTTAGCACCTACAAGCCCCAACCTGGACCTCTTCTGCCTACAGTTCCCAATGACTACCAAACACTCCAAAACCACTCATCAGATGCAAGTAAATGATGAAACTGAGGCTGAAAAACTTGTCCTAATACTTTTTTTCTGATCATCTCAAAGCCCCTTCCAAACATTCTCTCCTGTAAGTGGGTGAAAGGAGTGGAAAAACCAGACCTCTGCAGAACTGGAGATTCTGAAGTTATCTAGAACCCCAGACCTGAGAAATGTGGGCATACTCTCCAAGGAGAGTCTCTAGAAGTCACCCCTTGGCCAGCTCCAGGGCACCTGAGGGCAGAGGAGCAATCCCTGGCTGAGGCATGTGAACCCTACCCTCCCTCTATTCACCTTCCTCCCACCCAGTGCCTCTGCCTGGGGCCTGTCAGGGGAAGGCTCTCTCCCCGGGGACTACTCCTGAAGCACGGGTGAGCTGACCCAGGTGATTAGAGTATCAGCTCTGATCTGTTTTTCTTGCTATTTTTTCCCTGTGTGGGAAAAGGCCCAAAGGACACAGAACCCCTGGCTGGGGTGGGACAGGTTCTCATGGGAAGGACAGCCCTCAGTGGGAAGGAGGTGAGGACACACCTCTCTCTACTCGTGGGAAACAGGAGCAGGCCTGGAAGTCGTTCTGAACAGGGGAGGGGGACCATTCTGTACACAGAGCCCCACAAATGCCTCTTCTTTCCACACCCTGGCAGCCCCTTCTCCTCCTCCCAGTCTTGACCATGAGGCCATCCCCCCATGAGCACAAGGAGAAAAGCATAACAGGATCTCCCCAACTGATGTATGTTATGTCACCACTGGACAGTCATTCCTTTGAACCAAGGCGGGTTCTCTACTATTAGCAAAGTCATTAAAGTGACAAAGTCACTAAAGTGACAAAGTAGAGTGAATGAATTTATCAGATGCTTTATTTGGAGTCCTGGGTGTCTGAAGGATGATTGGGAAGTACCTAAATGGAGGGAGCAGAGGAGTGGGGGGCGCCAAAGACAAACTTTACCTACTTCCTAATTTGGCCTAGGGAGGGCCACACATGTGCAAGAAGGCATTTACTTCCTAATAAAACAGAAGTGACCGCTAGGGGAGGAGTCTTTATCAAAACAGGGAATGGCAAGAAATATATTTGGTGTTCTCTCTAGTCAATCTGGGAAGGCTTCCCAGCAGAGGTGGACTCTGCAGAGCTGTAAGAATGAAGAGAGAGGAAGCCTATTAAGCTGGATGGATGAGGCATTCCGGATATACAATACAACATATAGAAGGCTCAGAGACAGAGAGAATGGAGAAAAATAAAGCAAGGGAGGATTGTTGAGTAGAGAGGCTGCTAAAATCCCACCTCTTCCAGGAAGTCTTCCTGGATTTCAACTCCTATTCAGTCTGAGCTTGTGACTCTCTGTGGCTCTCCCTTCTCACTCAGAGAAGGACCCTACCTTGGCTTGTACACAATGCTAATGTTAATCTGTCCCCTGAGCATTTTCTTGTCTGTGTGCTCAAACCTGTCTTGCTAGCAATATGATATAGTAAACTTAATCAGAAAACCAGGGGCAGCTAGGTGGCGCAGTGGATAGAGCACCGGCCCTGAAGTCAGGAGGACTTAAGTTCAAATCTGGCCTCAGACCAAACACTTGACACTTAATAGCTGTGTGACCCTGGGCAAGTCACTTAACCCCAATTGCCTTAAAAAAAAAAAAAAAAGAGTCAGAAGACCAGAGCTTAAATTCTAACTCTGTCACTCTCACTAGTAACATGTACTAGGGCTCATAGGCAGCTTGGTGACGAAGTGGGTAGAGCTCTGGGCTTAGGTCCCGGAGGACCTGAGTTCAAATGTGAACTCCGAGATGTGTTAGCTGTGTGACCCTGGGCAAGTCACTTAACCCCTGTTTGCCTCAGTTTCCTCAACTGTAAAATGGGGGTAATAACAGTGGCTACCTCAGAAGGTTGTTGTGAGGATCAAATGAGATATTTATAAAACGCAGAGATAGCACAGCCCATTGCAAGGTCCACTGCATCTCTGACATTGCTGTCTGTGATCTCAGAAAGCAGAGCCACAATCATAAAGAGAACCAGGTCTGGTTCTACCACGGGCAGAGTCTCTTCCTCTCTCTGGGCTTCAGTTTCCTTATCTTTGACGTCAGAAGCCTCTTCCGGCTCTGTATGGTAGCCAGCGTGGGACCGAGAATAAACTGGTCCTGAAATAAGGCTAAGAATAACTCACCTCCATCAAGAAGTCTTCCCTGACTCACTTCACGTATGTTAATGATGGGTTACAAAATTCAGTATCACGTCACAGTCTACAAGAGGGCCAAGAACCTGGGGGGAGGTGGGAAGGAGGGAAAATTTTGTCATCGCCATTTCACAGGTGAGGATACTGTTGTTCTAAGAACTGATTTGCTCTTGGCCACATAACCAGGACATGGTGGAGCCAGGATCTCCGTACTGCCTCCTCATCCTTCCCCAGTAAGGAAAATGCTGGTGGTTCCTCAGGGCAGGGATCCAGGCCTCTGTTCCTTAACAGAATGTCAGTAATTGGAGAGACCTTTCCGTTTTTGTCTGTATATCCCTAGAACGATGCCTGGAACATAGTAGGTGATTAATAAATGCTAGTCTGAAGTCTGATTGATTTGCGCCACCCACAGGTGGCATAGGGTTACAGAGCTAAGTATTGAGTTGCTGAAGTCAGCACTTCCTCCAAGGCCAAGCAGGAAGTCAGTGCCAGAGCTTGGACTAGAGAATTCAGGTCTTCGGACTCCTAGCTCAGAGCTTTCTCTGCAGGCCCACCACTGAATCAATTTGCAAGCATGCACACTTGTCATGTAACCTTGCCCTCAGAGAGAGTTAAGGAAGGAGAGAGCCCTTATAGCTGAAGCCAAGAAAGTCTTCACAGAGAAGACAGCATGGGAGCTGGGACTTGAAGGAAAAGAAGGATTTCAATAGGCATGAATTAAGGAGAGAATTCCACTACACTGGGCCCAATGATTATGAGATTACAATTAGAATCATTGTAATGTGTCTCACAAGGGGCGGTGTGGTATAATAGATAGAGAGCTGGCCTCAGAGATAGAAGGATCTGAATTCAAGTCCAGATTCTGGCAAGTACTGGCTGCATAACCCTGCATAAGTCATAATCTCCCCATGCTCCATTCTCTGAGAGACAATCAATTTCAAAGCAGTTGCCAATCTGCATGATAAAGGGAATTTCCTCACCAGGAGTTCTATATCCCAAAGAAATCACAGGTCGGGTTCAAGTAAGTATCTCACCACAGGAAGTTGTTCTTGTTGTCCTAAGTGAATCCTTCCTGTTTCAATTGAAGATTATCCCCTTATCCCTTGCCTGGCCCATAAACTGAGTCCAAGAGAGCAGCCAGCCCTTTAGAGATTGGAAGGCTGATGTTGGGTCCCTCCTCCCTTCCCCCCTCTATTCTCCATTCTTCATTCCTTCAGCCTCTGTCAAAGACCACAAATCATTCAGGGCTCTTATCTCTGGGACTTTGCCAATCCTTTGGGCTTTTTTTAGAGTTAGGCACCAAACTGAACTGAGGCTGAAACAAAAGAGCCAGCCAAGCTGAATGTGGAAAAAGACCAGTCAGCTATTTCTGGCTGGGCCCCCTGGGGTTGGATGTATCTTGGTGGGGCTACAGACTCCTAAGCTCTAGGCTGAGCTTCAGAAACTTAATTTCAGCACTGATCAGGGTAGGGGTGGGGGCGGGGTAGAAGCGGAGGGGGTGGGGGGAAGGAATCACGCTAGCCAAGCTTGCAAGAGACTAAGATAACAGATGCCAATACACTCATGGTCAAGGAGATGCAGTGTGGTGGAGGGAAAGAGCATGGGACTTTAGCCAGGAGAACTGGGCTGGAATCTCTGCTCCACCATTTGTTAGCTTAAGCAAGTCCCATCCCTTCTCTGAGCCTCAGTTTCTTCATCTGTAAAATAACCTAGTTGGTCTCAGTAATCTCTAAGTTTCCTTCTAGCTCTGACAACCTGTGGGTCTATAACATATACCAGTGGTCAGTATAGATACTAAATACAGCACTAGATACAGCACAACGTGGTTGGATAAACATAAAATTAGAGTAACAAAAGTTGGGTTCTCTTAAAGCATGTTTCTATCAATCTACGGTAACAATATCAGTGATTATACAGAAAGTCCTAAAAGTCTTAGTGAAGTTTTAAGCTTTGAGGTATTAACACTGCACTAAGACTTTTGGGACACTCTTTACACTGGATAGAATACAGAAGCAATAGAAAAGTGATAACAATCAATCAAGGAGCATTTAAGTGATTATTATGTGTCAGGCTGTGGTAAATTTTGGGGATACAGAAGAAAAGCCCTAAATGAACTCCCATTCTGACGGAGGAAACAACATGCCAACAACCATGTATGTACAAGATAGATAGACACACATATTTCTGTATACACATATACATATATTGGTGTATGTATATATAGATACACATATACGTATGTATCTATATATGTTTATATATACATATGTGTATATAAGCATATACGTATATATACACACATTTATTAAGCACCTACTATGTGTCAGGCACTATGCTAAGCTGCTGAGAATAGAAATAAGAGCAAAATATACACATATGCATACATATATTATATATAATAATGTATAATCTAGTTATATATACATATATATGAAATGATAAATGGAAGGTAATTTCAGAGCAAAGACACTAATATTAAGTCAGGAGGTGATGGGTGGTGGGAGGAGAGACCAGGAAAGGCCTCTTGAGAAAATGAGATTTGAGCTGAGTCCAAGAAAAGCAGGAGGCAGAGGTGAGGAAGGAAAGCATTTCAGACATGGGACACAGTCAGTGAAAAGGCATGAAGTGAAGGAGATCAAGTATCATATTCAAGGAACAGCAGGAAGACCAGTATTGCTGGATCATGGTGCAAATAGACAGGAGTTCAGGGTAAGACTGGACAGCTAAAGAAAGGATTTTATATCTCATCCTGGAGGTAAGCGGGAGCCCCTAAGGGGCAGTGCTGAAGGCACATCAACAAATTCAGACACACCAATATTCCTTTTCTCTAGGTTCCACAAGAATAATCAACCTTCTGTTTGACCATATCAAAATAACCTAGAGACAGTGTAGCCCAGTGGAAAGAGTGATGGACTTAAGAGTCTAAAAGACCTGAGTTCAAATCCTGACTCTACTCCAATAGTTTACCCCTCTTGGCCTCACTTTCTTCATTTGTAGTTAACAAGTCAACAAGAATTTATTAAGTACCTACTATATACAGCAGGTACTATGTGAAGCACTGGGAATAAGGCAAAGGACAGTCCCTGATCTCAAGGGGTTCACAGTCTGATTTGTAAAATGGCGGCAGGGGAGGGGGGTAGATGACCTCTGAGGTTCCTTCCAGCTCTAAAATCTATGATCCTTTGATTCAGGGAGTATCAGAGCTGGAGAGGACCCCAAAAAGGACCCATCCTTTTAAAGTGGGCAGGGGAGAACATAGACCTAAAAATGAGAAATAACTAGGCCAAAGTCACGTAACTCACTAGTCAGTGGCAGGCTGAGGATCATTACCCAGTCCTGGCTCCTGGTTGATCAGCCTTTTCTCTATGCCCCATGGATTCTTTCACTTCAATAAATAGGTTTTCCTCAAATGTTAACAAGTCCATTTTTCATCGATTGCATTGTAGGTTAGCTGTTTTCTGGGGGTAGAGAGAGGCTCCTTCAGCCTCCCAATCACATCATAAGATGGTGTGGCTGCTGCTCTCTGGAGCCAGCTAATCCTCTCTTATGGTGTGGGTAGCTGCTGGCTCTAAGCCAGAGGGTAGTACTTCCTGACCTGGTGTTTGTCTTGTACTTGAAAGGCCTGAAATCATGTGGAACAAGGATGAGACAATCTATCTGGCCCCAGAGGGTAGTACTAAGATCAATGGGTAGAAGTTTCTGAATTTAAGCCTTAGATGACGGGAAAAATTCCCAGCAATCATAGCTAATCCAAAGTGGAGTGGGTGGATGCCTGCTTGTCTGTCTGATGTGTTATAGTCGGAATACCTCTTTGGATATGCACTGGATTCAATGGCCACAGAGGTCCTTCTCAGCTCTAAAATTCAATAATTCTATGAGATGCAGCCAATAAGCACTGAAGACAACAGCAACAAGGTAAGAGGTTGAAGAATTAGGGCTCCTTAGTTGGGGAAAGAGACTGTTGAGGGACAACGGAGAGATCTGAACTGAAGAACAATTAGATTATTTCCCGTCTGGTAGAGAGCTAGATTACAGCAAGATGAGGGAGCCCAGCTGTTCTCCACTGAACAATATCATACTAAGCACAAGAAACTAGAGTTCAATTGAAGCATGAAGGATAGGGTATAGGCATCAGGAAGGATTCCCTACAGGAGATACAAAACAGATGGCCAAGAGCATAAAGAAGATTTTTTTTAACTTAGAAAAGGAGAGCCCCTCTTTCTCAGAAGTCTAGGTCCCATTTACAGGCAGGGGGATAGACAAAATGACCCAACTCTGCAGAGGCTAAGACAGGATTGTTTGAAACTATGGTCTGGGTTTTTTCCTACTACATCCCTTTCTCACCCTCCTGACGCTCTTCTTTGCTAGGATGAAGGGATGGAAATTCATTCTTTCTCATAGTTTTGGTGCTTGGGTTATCATGAAGGAAACACAGGGCAATAAATAGAACACTGGCCTTGAAGTCAGGGATCCCGATTTCTTTCCCTGGCTCTGCAATTTACTTGCTATATGACCTCGAGTAAATCACTCCATCTTTCTACCTCAGTTTCCTCATCTGCCAAAAAAGGAGAGGGTTAGACTCACAAAATCTAAAGTCCTTTCCACCTTACCATCCAATGCCTCTAAGTTTCTATGATAAGGGTTCTTAACCTTTTTTGTGTCATGAACCAATCCCTTGGGCAGTCTCCTGAATCCTTTTTTAGAATAATATTTTAATGCATAAAATGAAACACATATGATTATAAAATTATATTAAAATACAGTTATCAAAACATTAAAAATAAAGTTCAGGGACTCCAGGGTAAGAGATCTGCTAAATACCTACCCTTTCTCCTCCAGTTTCAGAAGTGTTACTCTTTAACCCAGGTCCTTAGTGGTCCTTAGTCACTCATAACTGTCATGGATTTATATGATCATAGATTTAGATCTGAGACTTTCAAAATGACCTAATCCAACCCCTTCTTTTGACAGAGGAGGAAACTGAGGCACAGAAAGAAGTTACTTGTCCAAGGCCATACAAGTCATGAGTATCAAAGCTGGGATTCAAACCCAGGGCTGTTAGTGCTTTTTCCATAAACGTATGATACTTCTCAATTCATGGAGACATGTTTGTAAAAACTAGAAAGGTCCTGAGTCCAACCTCTTCATTTTACAGATGAGGAAACTGAGGCTGATAAGTATTAACTGATTTGTACACAAGTATGGAAGATTTACATGGAACCATTCAACAGCACGCATCTTTGCATCATCCCATGGCATTGGAACACTCATTCCTTAGAACAAATAAGAAATCTAACCGAAACTCAAACTATTAAGGATACAGAGGTTAGAGCGGGGGATTTCATCTTTCTCTGAAGTGACAAATATTCCAAATGTCTCCTTTATTCTCTTGGTCCCTTATCTTACACTTCCAGTGGGAGTTGTTCTTGGCTATCGATGCCCCAACCTGCCTGCTACCATGAGCTGCACACATGGTGAGCTTTCGGTGCCTGGCCTCTGGAGCCTCCTGCTCTTAACTGGGTTACCTAGCCCCCAGCTAGCAAGGGAGAGTAGTTAGCCAAGATTGATCACCACCCATGCAGGCGATGGCTGTGATGAAAAGACACCAGGGAAAAAATGAAGCTCATGAATTGCCACTCGCAGATGACTAATCTTTTGGTAGTATTCATCTAAGTCTTCTCTGAAGGAGAAGGGGGATTTAACAGGGATTCAGCTAAGCCTAACATACACGTGTCCTTCAGAGGAAAAAAAGACACTTCTCAGTGCTTTAGGAGGGAGAAAAGATCATCCTTTTTCTATTTACAAAAAACCTGTAGTAACACTTTCTGGGCCTTTTTTTTTAACTGTAAACTCCAAACTCTCCAGTCTTGCCTTAGTGACCACATGATCCCATCTGCCACCAAGAGAAGTGAGGCTTACATCATTATAAGATTATTAAGCCACTTATTACATAGAAACTCTTCCTTCCTGTGGGCCTAAGGGGAACAGGAAATCAGATACAATTTAACAAGACTGAATGCTCCAGGGTACATATGAGGCTCTAATCTGAACACTGCCTTAGAGAGCTGGGTGCAAAGTAGGGACTCAGCTTCCCCTGCTCTCTTGCTGTGTGAGCTTTATTTAGGGGTTGTACAGCCTCCCTGTGCCTCAGTGTCCACCAACTTGAAGATCAGAGTGTCATCCTGCTGTACCCTCTTCCCTTCCCCTTCCCCCTTCACTAGGCTGAGCTAGAAAGAATGTAGGAGGAAAGGAGAGCTGATACTTTGTGTCCGTCGGAGGGAAAGAGTTGTATCAACTAAAGGCAATGATTGTGCTCATCTGGCTTTGCAAGCAGTCAGTGGCCACTTGTCAGTGGTAGTAGTCAAAATTTCTGACTTGGGAGTATTTTAGTCAGAGCTAGTCTTGAGCTAATATCCTAGATTTTCAGCCTTGTCTGCAGCCCTGAGAGGAGATAAGAAAGAAGAAGCCCAGTTCTGAGCACCCACGTTTTTGAAGGAGATAGCTTCTTCCACCATGGAGCTCACAGTCCAGTTAAATATTTGATGGACAGACTGGACCCTTGGCTATCTTGAGATGCTGCTCAAGGGCCACCTCCCGTCCCCTACCACTTTGTATTTATTTTGAATACCTCCTGTACTTATTTATCTGTGAACACTTTGTCTACCACCCCCTCCCCCATCCCCACCACAGGAGAGAATGAAGTTGAAGGCAGTAAGAACAACTCCCAGTGGAAGTGTGAAATAAGGGACCAAGAAAATAAAGGATACGTTTTGAATATTTGTTGACTCAGAAAACAAGAAATTCCCCGCTCTACCCTCTGTATTCCCACAGTGTACACAGTAGGCACTTAATAAATGCTTGATGATTGACTAAGTGAGAGGAGTGATACATTGCCTGCCATCAGTGACCAAAAGTTCCAGTTTCATGAAGGATCTACCATGAGTGACTGCTCATGGGGAGCTCCCAGTATTGACTCTAGATGAACTGTCCATGCCCTCCAAGAGCTCCCTAATCAATGATTCAAAGTGGGGACCCAAGTCATAAGGAATGTTCAGAAATGGGGCTAAAGGAATCAGTGAGACCCAGGCCACAGCCCAGCCTCACCCTTGCAGACTGTGAGGATTAGATTTTCTCTTACCTTGAGGGAGGAATTGAATCAGGAGTGTTGGCCCCACCTGCAGTGGGTAGCTATTTCTGATTCAGCTGGGCTAGATGGAAAAAACCCAGCCTGTCTGGCCAGGGGATTTGATGACCTGTGGCTGGCCCCACAACTCAGATGTGTCAACTAGGACATAAGTGAAAAGAGGTGAGAAGATTCCTTTTACCAGTGAAACAAAATACCCCTCTACAGAAAGTCCTGAGCCCCTGAAGAAAGGGACAGTTATTTGAACTGCTTAATTCTCCCTGGGCCTCTGTGGAATTTATTGGGTATTCTCACAAGCCATGTTTATGAGAAAGTCAAAGTCATGGGGAGCCCAGGCTGCCTCCATATGCACAGAGTGGCAAAGCCTGCAGAAGTCCCTCGTCTTGTCACCCAGTACATTACAGAGAGTCCTTTAATGTTGTTCACTGGGGGGATTGAGGGAGGGAGTTGTCAGTGCATTGAGCATAAACAGGGGGGGTCTAGAAACAATAGGGAAGCTGTTGTTTAAAATAATTCAGTAGAATTTGGAACAATGGAAAAAGAGCTGGTGTTGGTCAGGAGAGCTGGGATTAAATCCTAGCTCCATCACTAACTAGGTGTATGATCTTGAGCCAGTCGCTACTGCTTTCTGCCTCAGTTTCCTCTTTGGTAAAATGAAGGGGTTGGAGTTTATTTCTTGGCTCATAGAATTTAGAACTGTGGTATTATCTCATCGTAGTCATAGAGCTGGAAAACCACAGAAGCCAGTCCCGCCTTCTCATTTTACATGAGAAAACTGAGAAGCAGAGAGGGTAACTTACTCTAAGACACACAGGTGGTACACGCCAGAGATGGGATTTGAACCTCCGAATCCTCTGACAAAATCTAGCACCCCTTTCCACTGGTGATCTTTCTACTGGTTCACAAGAACAATTCCTTCAATTTATAGATTAAGAACTGAGGACCAGAGAACTAAGAGCAATAGTGAAAGTTTCAGAGAGGTCTAATACTTTGTTGATGCATTGATCAGTTTTGCTGATTTTTTTCCCCTTTTCTTCCTCTTTTTCTTAAAAAAAAAATCTTTATCCTATGTGATGGCTGTCTGGGAGGAAAAAAAGAAGGAATGCTGAAATAAATTTTTTACTATGTATAAATAAAAGATAACAATAAAAAATATTTTTAAATAGGGAAAAACAGTAAGGAATTAATAAACAGGGAAAAAGAGATAAAGATAACCCAAAACTCATTTCTTTTTGGCTTGAGTATACAGTTGCATACCCTGTGACTCAATCTATTGATATACAGCTACCATGGATCCTAGAGGGCACCTAGTTCAAACCCTCCATTTTACAGAGTAGGAAATTGAGGCCCCAAAAGGTTAAGTGATTTGTCTCCATAAAATGAGGGAGTTGAATTAGATGACCTTTAAAGAACCTTTCAGTTCTATAATCATGATATATTATTACAAATCCAGTGTTCTTCCAATTAGACTTCATTGGCAATATCTACCAAGGGCAGGTACCTTCCCATCTCCATGATTTTCCTGCTGTACCTTCCACTAGGTGCAGTATAATAATAATGATGGTGATGATGATGATAATAATATCTATTATTTATACAGTGCCTAGTACATATCAGGTACTATGCTATAACAAATATTACATCATCTTCACAACAACCCTGGGAGATGGGTACTATTATTGTCCCTATTTTACAGATGAGAAAACCAAGACAAACAGAGGTTAAGTGACTTGCTCAAGCTCACGCAGCTAGTAAGTATACGAGGCAGGACTGGAATTCAGGTCTTCCTGACTCCAAGTCCAGCATTCTATCCACTGCACCACATAACTGCCTCTAGGAACAAAAATCCAGGTTTCCAATTAGGACATACACATTGACAGAGGAGACAGATAAGTCCAAGCAATGAATCAATTGACAGTTATTTCTATTTGGTTTTCAAATGGATTCTAAGATTTGAGTTTATTTTTCAGCAGGTATGTCCCTTGATTTAGGCCAATTTAAAATGAGGCAGCATAGTGGAGTCAACAGCATTTGAAGCCCCAGGATCTGAATTTGAATCACAGCCCTGTTGCTTATAACTTTTGTCACCTTGGACAAGTCAACTTCTCTGGAGCTCAGTTCCTCATCTATAAAATTAGGAGTTGGAGTAGATGACCTTTGTGGTCCCTTCCAGTTCTAATTCTACAGATAACCCAGGTTTTTAGTCAACCTTGGGTCATTTTGTATGAAACTAACCAAAGCAGGAAAGAGAATACTGACACGATCCTGTTCTTGGCTATGTGAGGGGTAGAGCTGGTGCGAGAGCTTTGGGAAAAGAGAGACTTTCTTCATTTCTTCTTTGAGAGAAATATATGTGATTCCAGATTCTATCCAGGATCAACTCCAGGGAAAAGAAAGAGAAAGACTCTTGCAGACCTGTAGAGGAAGCCAAGTTTTCAACATGCTCCTGATTTCCAGCTTGCCTCTCTAAAGACTTTGGATAATTTCAGCTTTAGTCTAATTGAGGTCTATCTCTTGGCTGAGCAATACTCATCTTGCTCTCATCTAATGAGTTCATTTAACCTATGTATTTTTTATCTATTTTAATCTGTATAACTTCTCTGATTTGTGTTTGCTCTCTCCTTGGATAAATAAGCTTACTTATTATTCACTGTTTGTGATGGTCTTTTGTCTAACTAGTACTTATTAAGAAGAAACCAAACTGACAAGTAAGCTAAGGGTTCGGTATCACGGTAGACATAAGGGGACTGGGAATACACCATGGATAAAGAGAGCCAGTCTGGATCTGAACAGATCACTGGATTCAGATTGAAAAGACGTGAGATCAAATCCTAACATGACTTACTACCCCCATTTTAAGAGACAGAGACCAGGGAAGCTACCAGCTTTTTGTTCCAAACAAGTCCCTAGGCCAACAAGACTTAGGAGGCCAGGTAAATAAAATTCTAGTCCAGTACTCCTCTCTCAGGGACTAGACAACAGAAAAGTCCTTCTCCGGCTCCCCTTATGGCACAATTAAAGCCTTCCTTGGAGAGTGATAGTCCAGACCTCAGATCACATCTCTTAATGCCTCCTGTGAACCAAATTTAGATAACCCACATGTACACACATATTGTATGTGGGTAGTAAACACCTCACATATAAATAAATCTTCATTCCCTGAATTTGGTATCACAGTAGACATAAGGGAACCAGGAATACACTGTGAATAAAGAGAACCAATCTGGATTTTAAAAGATCATTGGATTCAGATTGAGAAGACCTGAGATCAAGTCCTAACACAATTGACTATCTGTTATTCTAGGTCAGTCATACAAGTTCTTTGGGTGCCAATTTCCTTATCCATAAAGTCAGGATAATGCTTGACTCAACAAACCTCACAGAATTGCTATGAGATAATGGATATAAACTGTACCTACAAAGTGTTAAAAAAAATAATGAACTACTATGATTATTATGACTGCTACCAATATTTTAAGATTTGCAAAGCACTTTGTAAATATTTCATTTTATCCTTACAAGAACATTTGGAGAAAGGTGCGATTATAATCTTCATTTTACAGATGAAGAAACTGAGTCAGACAGCAATTAAGGGACTTGCCATGGTCATACAGCTAGTAAGTATCTGAGGCAGAATTTGAACTCAGATCTTTCTGACATCAGGCTCAGCACTTTAACCACTGTGCCACCTAACTGCTTCTAATAGGAATATTAAATACTAACCATGAAAAAGATATAAATTAGGCTAAGCCTACCAGCATTCTTTCACTTGCCTGTATATCAGGAAAGGAGTACAGAGAGTGGGGGAAGCAAATGCGCCCTGCTAGACAGACAGAGGACTCTACTTACTGGAAAGGCAGATAGGCTAATGATAAAGTGTACTGGACTTAGTTCAAAAGACCGGGATTTTAGCCCCAGGCCCTATTTACTGTGATCTTAGACAAGTTACTTTTCTCAATTTCCATATATATACATATATAAAATACATACATATACATATATAAGTTAGGCATATAAAATGAGGGGTTTAGATCTTCTAAGATGACTTCTTAAAGGCTCTTTCTATCCAATATATGTCCAATATATCTTATATATCCAATGTCTTGGAGTCTATGATTCATGGCCATGTAAGATTCATACTTATACTGTATTTGATGCTGCTTTTATCTGCCTCTACACTGAGCACAGCTCAGGTCAGGCTAGCCTAACCCCATCTCCTTTTTTTACTCGTTAACAATATAGCTGGCTCATTCTAGCTGATTTCTCAGGTCCTTTTCAATTCTAAATCCTATGATCCCATGAAGGTAGATTGGAACTTTAAAAAAACAAACAAAAAAAAACCCACAGATTTTCAGAAAAAGGCATATTGAGAGGATTCCACCGAGGACCTTACAATTCTGAGGTTCTGTGATTCTGTCTTATTATATATACATGCAAGTGTTACGGTATGGTAGAAAAAACAGCTGCGGAAGCTAGGTGGGGCAGTGGATAGAGTGCTGGGCCTGGAGTCCGGACCACCTGAGTTCAAATCCAGCCTCAGACATTTACTAGCTGTGTGACCCTGAGCAAGTCACTTAACCCTATTTGCTTCAGTTTCCTCAACTATGAAATGAGCTGAAGAAGGAAATGGCAAACCACTCCAGTATCTCTGCCAAGAAAACCCCAAAATAGAGTCATGAAGAGTTGGATACGATTGAAGAGACTCAACAACAACAATAAAAGAAAAAACATTGGACTTAGGTTCAGAAGAGTTGGATTCAAATCCTAGTTCTACCACCTTGGGCAAGTGACTTCTCCTTTTTATGTCTCAGTTTCCTCATGTGCAAAATATAAATTTAAAAAGTGTGTGTGTGTATATATATATATATATAAAATATGTATATATAGTATGTATATATACACATATAGCATGTATATACATATATATGAATGTGTGTATATACGTGTAGTATGTATATACATGTGTGTATATGTATATATGATGTATGTATATACAGTGTGTATATCTACATATATGTGTATGTATGTTTATGAGTATGCACATGTGTGTATATGTAATATATGTAAACACATGTGTATATGTATATACACATATACACGCACACACATATACTAATTAATTCACAGGGCTGAAAGGAGTAAGGAATTTTGTAAACCTGAGCACTCAATATAAATGTAAGCCTTTGGTGATGTTCAATAGAGACTTGTTGAATGAATAATGGGGCCAGAACTCAGGATACGAAGATGAAACTGAGGGTGAAAGGGTCAAAACGAGGGCAGTAGACAACGAGTCAAGGCCAGTTTCCTTCCTTCTTCTCCTCCCCTTACAATTAATTCCTATCCCTTCCTCCTCCAGAGGTTCCCTCCTTGGGCCTGGGACATCCCTCCTGCCATCAATAACAATAACACCATCCCCATTACAGCACCTCCAGCTTCTCAGACCTTCCTCACAGTCCCACAGTGATCTTGCTTTTCAATTCTGTGCCTCAGTCATTACTCACTCGATTTCCTCACGGCCCCACACTGAGATGCAGCATTTAGAACAAGGCAGCTGCCAAGCTCTATCCAGGTGCCAGTTTCCTTCAGTATGCCAGCCCCAGCACGAAGTCCCCAGATGGCATGCCAACCCAAAGAGGAATCTGCGAACCCCCACGATCCTCTGCTCTGGAAAGGAATTGGCATGTAGAGTCAGAAATTTTAAAGCTGGAAGAGATCTTAAAAATCCCTTGCCCTTTCACCTTGCGATAGTCTAGTCCTTTCATCTTACAGATAAGGAAACTGAGGCTCAGTGACTTACCCAAAGTCAAAGAGTTGGGTGTGAAATCCAGGATGCCTAACTCTAAAACCAAAGTTCTTTGTTGGAAGTAAGGGGACTGGGGTAAGGCATCTCAGTCTGACCAGTACTTACCCTTGGAAGTAGCCAGTCCTACTGCCCGTGGGTTGATCAGGAGTTTGAACACCTGTGTCCACAACTGACAACCACACACACGCACACACACACACACACACACACACACACATAGCGACTTCATGGGACTTTCAACCCAATACTTCACTTGGCATGCCTTCTATTTTCTTGACTATCACTTCAAAGGGAAAACAAATAGGCAACCTAGTAGACTTGGATGATCTTGTCCATCTCCTGCTTTCCAGCTGAATTTCTCTCAGCCAACACCTGCAGTATTGCCCAGAAATCCACCAATCCTTTCCTGACTGCAGGTGGATAGAGACAATTTGTAGAATTCATGGTGCCTTAAAGCCCTGAACCCAGAAGTTCTTAGGAAGCACCAGATGAAAAATAGAAAGAAACTCTGACTTGGGACACCACTGCCGAGACCCATGTGTAGGGGTTTCTCCAGTAGGAGCCACGTCACAGGATCAGAGCTCCATCAGAACTGGAAGGGACCTCAGAAACCATCCAATGCAACTCCATCCCTTTAGAGATGAGGAAAATGAGGCCCAGAGAGGTTAGGCAATTTGTCCCAGGTCACACAAGTAAAAAAAAGTGGCAATCAGGATTTGAACTCAAGTCTTTTGACTCCAGATGAACATTCTTTCCACTATACCATATCATTCTGTGATAAGTCCAGGCCCTGATATGGGAATGGGGTTAGGCAATCACAGAAGCTATGCTTTTCTCTGTGGTTGGAAAGAGCTTTGCGAGCTTTAAGGTGCTATAGAAGTAGTAGTTAGTAAAAAAAAAAAAAAGTAGTTAGTAATGGTGGTGGTAGTAATGGGTGAGGAGGGAGGATAGAGAGAGGGAGGGAGCAGATATGTGAGGAGATGAGCTGGTGATGTGAAGGGTGTGAGTATGAGTGGGTATGTGCAGTAGGGGAGGGTATGGTTGGGGGTGGGAGTAGGGGTGATGGTGGTGATAACAGTAACAGCAGCATCTTAAAATAAGATTCCTGTGCACTAACCCAACAATTCTGGGCTCTGTTAGTCCGATTTATCTTACTGTCTTTCCCTTTAGTGCTGGAAGGGAAAAAAAAGTCCTTTCTGGAAAATCCAGCCTCTGTCGTGGTGCTCTGGGTGTACTAAGGGGAAGAAAGGGGGTGTTCAGATCCAGACTGAAGCCTGACGTATAGTGAGAGAGAAGGAGCAGCCAGCAGAGCAGTGAAGTGAAGCCAGACCCAGTGATACACATGGAGTATAACAATTCTAGCTCACATTTATATAGCACATTGGACTTAAATAAAGCATTTCCAGCACAATTGTTTCAGAGAAAGTGTTCTCTCCATTTTGCAGGTCAAACTGCAGAAGTCTGGGGGGCTCAATTAACATGCACAGAGTGACACTGTGATTACGGATCAAAGCCAGGATGGAAACTCAGGTCTAATACCAATGCTTTTTCCATTACAACCCCAGGAAGGGCTAGGCTGGTTTCAAGGGTTTCCAGACCAGACCCTTTCTCTGTCTGAGATCTTTTCCTTCAAGATTCTGTCACAGACTCCTTCAGGTATGGACTCCACAGCTGCACTTAGATCAGCCAGCCCCAATATCCCATAAGCAGGGTGGGTTATTCCAGAAGTCTAACTTTAATCCCTCTTGCTGTGAGGCCAACCTATTTCCTTATGCCTGGAGCTCAGTAGCGTTGGTGAACAGCTGGTTCCCATCCCCTGCAGTAGGAAGCTGGTCCTGGTCTTTCTCTTTGGGACTGCACAAAACAGAACAGTTTGTGGCAGGTGGTAGAGTCTCTGTGCCAGGGATGGGGAAGGCATTTTCTCTGAGAGATGATCAATAAACTCAATTCCAACTACTTTCTCCTACTTGAGCAAAGCCTGTCTAAATCCCTAGCATCTGCCCTGAGTCTGGGGAGGGATCATGAGGAGGGAGGAGGGAATGGGGAGAATGGGGAGAAGAGCTTAATTAATCAAAACTCTTTTTTCCATCCACCATTCACGAAAACTTCAAAGGGCAGAGCCCTGATCTGGAAAAAAGAAATGAAGCCAGACAGCATTAAGGCCCCTGGACAGGGATCGAGCCAGCTGAGAGAGAAATCAGCTAAGCATGCATCTCAGCCACCTTGCATGAGAACAAGCAATGAGCCGCACTAATGCCTGGGGACCAGAGGGGACTTTGGGATGGTGGCGGTGCTGATGATGGAGAGGCCAGCTTATTTATCAGTGGCAGGTCTCAGCTGCCCCTCTATTGGGGGCAGGCGGCTCTGAACAGAAGTTCAATGTGAATAGAATGCTGAACTTAGAGTAGGGAAGACCTTGGTTTGCATCTCACCTCTGAGATTTACTAGCTGTGTAAACGTAAAACAAGTCACTTAACCTCCATGGATCCCATTTTCCTTATCTAGAAAATGAAAGGGTTGGTATTAGGTGGCTTCTAAGAACCCTTACTGTTCTAAAACTTATGATTCTCAGACCCTCCCCAACAGTCAAGGCTCAAAACTGCCCTCCCAATCAACGAGGGACCTGAGTCTGCAATCCCCAATCAGTCAGGATCCGGGACTGCAATTCCCAGTCAGTCAGGATCTGGGACTGCAATCCCCAATCAGACAGAGATCCAGGACTGCAATCCCCAATCAGACGGAGATCTGGGACTGCACCCCTAGTTAGTGAGGGCTCTAAAATTCCCTCTGCCCCAGGCCAGGGAGCACAAGACACAGGAAAGAAAGAAGACCAAGAGAGACCCAGAAGGACGGGGTCCCAGGAGATCAATACTGTTTTAGAGAATCTGTGTGTTTCTATTTAATCCAATTGAATCCATTCCCACTGCCTCGCCCCTTCCCCAGGTCCTAGAGAAGTAAACAAGGGGCCAGCTTCAAGTCTCCCAACTCAAGTCCCACCTTTTTTCTTTTCTATAAATCCTTTCCTGACTACTGCAGCCCTCAATAGCCCCCCCTCCTCTGACTTTCTACAGAATTCCTAGCTTGTTTCACACTTGATTGCACACACCATCATCTTAGCCCCTAATTCATAGGATCATAGGATTTAAAGCTAAGAGGGACATAAGAGATTATCCAGCCAAAACCCTTAGTTTTACCAATGAGGAATTTGAGGTCCAGGGAAGGTCACGTTTTGTTCAAGGTCACATAGCTAGTCAGTGGCAGAGCCAAAATTCTAATCTTGGTCCTTTGACTCCAAGTTAAGCTGGGTTCATGGGTACTGGAGTTAATATGACTGATAAATTGTTTCCAGAAGGCAATATGATAATAATAATAACAATAATAATAATAATAACAACAATAACAACAATAGCTAGCCTTTACGTAGCATATACTATACGTATGCATATGTATATATGTATATATTATGCCAGGCACTGTGCTATATGGTCTTTTACAAATATTATTTAATTTTATCCTCACAACAATTCTGGGAAGTAGATAGTATTATTATCCTTGTTTTACAGGTGAGGAAACAGGCAAACCAAGGTTAAGTGACCTGCTCAAGATCACACCCAGTAAGTATCTGAGGTGAAATTTGAACTCTGGTCTTCCTGACTCCATGCCCAGCATTCTATCAACCCTAGATGCAGTGACCATATCTCTTTCTCTCTAAGGCTTCCCTGTACCCAGAACAACGCTTGGTACCCAGCGAACATAAAGGAAATCAAAATTAAATATATCTTCTACCTTGCTGGGAAAGGAAGGAAACTGAGGTCCACAGAAGGAAACAGTAGTGTCTGAGGACACAGAGCAAGTTCAAAGGTCAATTGCCAACTGAACCCCAGAGTCCTGACTCTCGGAATCAGGCCTCATGAAGAGGCATTTCTGACTGGGAAAGAATTAAAGTGAAATGCCCAGAGTCCCTGAAATAGCATCACTTTCTCAGGATCCTTTCCCTCTGGGCCTCTCTCGGCTTCAACCCTTGCCTCTTGGTCCCCTGGCCCAGAAGCCAACTCAAGGTCCCCCTCCACCTTCATTCTCATAAATGGCCTCCTCAGCCTTTGTGAAGCTCTCTCTCCTCAACTCCTCTGCTCCCTGTTCTCACCCTCATGGGCCTGACTAGTATTATATCCGTTGTCATGGTGTTGGCAACACCTCCCAATTTAGCTTCCTTGGTACATGTGATTCAGGCAGTCATGCAGATGAGTCTGGGCCGTGGGCTCTGATGCCTACAGGAAACCAGGTGAGGCCTGAAGGAAACGGGAGGGAAGGTCTGGATGACAACAGACAAGCCCTGCTCACCCTTATCCATGAGAAGAGAAATCCCCCCAAAGCAGGGACTGTTTCCTACACATCACAGAATGAAAGAAACCTAAAGCTGGGAGGTGGGTCCTTGGGAGTCATCTAGTTCAAATTAACTATTCCACGACCCCCAAGAAGTGGTCATTCCAAGGCTTAAAAATCTCTAGTAATACAGTAATCAAGAGATAGAGTGTGAGGCTTGGAGGCAGAAAGACCTGAGTTCAAATCCAGCCTCAGACACTTACTAGCTGTGTCACCCTGGGTGAGTCACTTCACTCTGTTTGCCTCAGTTTCCTCATCTGGAAAATGAGCTGGAGAAGGAAATGGCAAACCACTCTGGTATCTCTGCCAAGAAAACCCCAAATGGGGTCACCAAGAGTCAGACACAACTGAAAAACGACTGAACAACAACAGGGTATTCACAACCTCCATTTTTTTAGCAGCCCTAATTGCCAGAAAGTTTTTTTTTCTTCACCTAAATCTACATTCCAATAACTTCTACTCACTACTCCTAGTTCTTCCCTTTAGGGTCATGCAGAACAAGTCTAATTTCTCTTCTACCTAATAGTCCTTCAAATATTTAAATTCAGCTATCAGGTCCCTGGAGTCTTCTCTAGGATAAGTATCTGTCATCCCTTCAATAATAATAATGATAACAGCAACAAGAATAACTAGCATTTACATAATACCTTGAAGTTTACAAAGCTCTTTATATATGTTAACTCATTTGATCCTCACAATAATTCTGTGAAGTGTTATTATTATCCCCATTTCAGAGATGAGGAAACTGAGGCACAGAGAGGTGAAGTGACTTGCCTAGGGTCACAACAACTAAGGAGTACCTGAGGCAGGATTTGAACTCTGGTCTCCCTGACACCATGTTCTACAGGCCTTTATCCACTGCACTACCCAGGGGCTGATTCAGCTGGTCCCTGTGTGGCCCAGTCTGTGATTCCGTCATCATCCTGGTAACTATCCTCTAGACACACTCCAGGTTGTTAATGTCCTTCCTAAAAAGTGATGTCAGGACTCAGAGCAGTGATTAAGGGTTGATGCCAACCTCCAACAAAGTCCCAGAATCACCAGATGTCATCCAACGAGGGCAGAAGACAATGAAAACACCACTTTCTTTGTTCCAGACACGATTCCTCCATTAGACATTGAGAAGCAGCACAGTGTAATGGACAGAAGGTTGGCCTGGGAGTCAGAAAAACCTAGATTGAAGTTCTGTCTCTGAAGCAAACTAGCGGTGAGACTGTGGTTGTTAAGTTGTTTCAATCCTGTTCAACTCTTCATGACCCCATTTGAGGTTTTCTTGGCAAGGATACTGGAGTGGTTTGCCATTTTCTTCTCCTGTTCATTTTACAGATGAGGAAACTGAGGCAAACAGGGTTAAGTGACTTGCCCAGGGTCACATAACTAGTAAAAGTCTGAGGCCAGATTTGAACTCAGAAAGGTGAGTTCCTGACTCCAGGCCCTGCACTCTATCCACTGGGCCACCTAGCTGCCCAACCCATCCTTCCCCACCTCCCAGCAGCTCTCTAAATCGGGCCTCAGGCATTTACTAGCTGTGTGACCCTCCCCCCTGGGCAAGTCACTTCACTTCCATTTGCTTTATTTTCCTCAACTGTAAGATGGCAAAAATAACTGCACGTACCTCCCAGGGTTGCGAGGATCAAATGAGATACTATTTGCTAAGTGCTTAGCAAAGTGCCAGTAGATTCTACATAAATATTCATCCCCTTCCTTTCCCTCCCTTCTTTCTAAGACTACAGATAGAGAAGAATTGCTGACCTGCATTGGTAGAGGAAGTTTGTACTCCAAGAAATCACTTCACTGTCAAAGATCTGCCCTCTCTTCCCCCATGCCACAAAAAAAAAGGTCTGCATTAGCTTTCATTGCCATATCATGCTGTTGACATACTTGTATTTATAGGTCAATAAAACTTCAATATCTCTTTAATGGAAATGGCTATTTAACCTCCCCATTGTGTAGTTATTAAGCTGGCTTTTTTGAACCTAAGTGTAAAACTTTACATTTATCTCTATTAAATTTCAATTCAAGAAACATCTTGTCTCCTCTTATCCAATTCAGAACATTGGTTCTGGCCTGTCCAGATATTTTCAAATCCTGGCTTTGTTATCTAATGTGTTAGCTATTTCTCCCAGCTGTTCACCAGCTACAAATTTGATGAGCATATGACTTACGCCTTTATCCGAGTCTTGCAGACTTCATTCTCTTAATTTCTTTTTTCTTTAAATCAGAATATTTGACCTTCTTCCATCTTACATCAAGCTTTCCATTCTTATGATTTTTCAAAAATCACTGATGTTGGTTCAGCAACAATCTTCCATTTCCTTCACTACTCTGGAATGTAATTCATTCCTGGTGGCTTGGGACTCATCAAGGATAGTAACATGTTCTTATAACTATTTCCCTTTGCGCCTTGGGCACCAAATTCCCATTATTAACCTATAAGAACGGCACAGCGGGAAGATCATTGGATTTGGGCAGAGACTAGGCTCAAATCCTACCTTTATCACTACCTGGATCACCTTGGGCAAATCGCTTAACCACTCTTGGCCTCAGTTTCCTCATTTATAAAATGACGAAGTTGGACTAGATGGCCTTCAAGGTTTCTTCTAAAGTTCTTTAAATCAATGATGCAGCCCATATTTGTTACCTCTTTTCCATTCCAAAGGTCATCCTCCATGGCAAAGGACACAAAAGTAAAATAAGAGTTGAGCTATGTGGCCTCCTCTCTGCCACCAGGTATCACCTCATCCACACTGAGCAGTATGTCCTGACAGGATAGAATATTGTGTCAAATGTAATAAGATGAAATTGAATGGGCGTAAATATAAAGTCTTACACTTGCATTCAAATATTAACTTTACACAAGTACAAGATAGGGGAAACATGGCTACAGAGCAATCCATATAAAAAAGATCTGGAGGTCTTAGCGGATTGCAAGCTCAATAATGTGAAATGGGAGCCAAAAAAAAGAAAAAAACTTAATCAATTAGAGGTTGCATTGAGAAGTATAGTGTTGGCAACAAGGCATTTTTCTACGGTCAAAACATACATACATATATATACATATATAATGTATATATATATGTATGCATACACACACACACATACATATATATGTATATATGTTTGTTTTTCAATTGTTTCAGCCACGTCCAACTCTTCATGACCCCATTTGGGGTTTTCTTGGCAAAGATACTGGAGTGGCTTGCCATTTCTTTCTCCAGTTCATTTTACAGATGAGAAAACTGATGCAAACAGGGTTAAGTGACTTGCCCAGAGTCACACAGCTGCTTAGTGTCTAAGGTTGGATTTGAACTAAGGTCCTCCTGACTCCAAGGCTGGCTTACCACCCACTGTGCCACCTAGCTTCCCCCCCATCTATATCTATCTATTTATCTATCTACACACACACACACACACATATACATATATACATACACATATATGTATGTCTCTCTATGTGAGTATAGTTTATTTTTAGGAACCGCATTTCAGAAGGGACACTGACATCCTACATCACATTCAGAGGAGGGTGACCAGGAAGATGATGGGACTTGTGCCATATGAAGATGGATGAAAGAAACTAAGGATGTTTGCCTTAGAGAAGAGAAAGTCTATGGGCACATGACAGACAACTTAAATTGTGTGAAAGGCCATCCCTTTGGAAAGGAATTTTTCTTTCTTGACCCCAGAGGGCAGAACGGGAAACGAGGTAAATACTGCACAGAGGCTAATTTGAGCTCAATATTGGGAAAAGCTTCCTAGTAGTTTGGGTTCAGAGTTTAAAGACTGAGAGTTGAGTGGGCCCCGGAGGTCATCCAGTCCAATTCCTTCATTTTGCAGATGAAGAAATTGAGATGGAGAGAGGTTAAGTGATTTGCCCGGAGTCAAATAGGAAGTAAGCGGCAGGGCTGGGATTTAAATTCAATAGACATGTCCAAAGGCAGAATGAACTTCCTCAGGATGTCAGAGATGTTACAGAGGGGATTTCTACTCAGGTATAGGTTAGATGACATGGCCCCTGAGGTCTCTCCTAATTCTGAGACTTTCTGGCAATTCTCTAGGCTGATCTCAGTCACCATGCTAATTCCAGCTTATTGTTCAGACATTTTAGTCGTTTCTGATTCTTCACAACCTTCTTTGGGTTTTCTTGGCAAAGGTACTGGCATGGTTCACCATTTTCTTCTCCAGTTCATTTTACAGATGAGGAAACTGAGGAAAACAGGGTTAAGTGACTTGCCCAGGGTCACACAGCTAAGTGTTGTTTAATCACTTTTCAGTCACGTCCAACTTTTTATGACCCCATTAAGGGTTTTCTTGGCAAAGGTACTAGCATGGTTTGCTATTTCTTTCTCAGTTTGTTTTACAGATGAAGAAACTGAGACAAAGAGGGTGAAGTGACTTGCCTAGGGTCACACAGCTACTAGGTGTCTGAAGCAGGATTTGTACTCAAGTCTTCCTGACTCTAGACCAGACATTCTATCCACCGCACCACCTAGCTGCCCCTAATTCCAGTTCTAAATATCACTGCATCTTGTCCACAAAGACATCACTAGGAAACATTAAATGTCTCCCTTGAAGCCAGAAGGGCTATTTGCCCATCAACTCCCTGATTTGTCAGTCTAGTAAACAACCACGCCAAAGAACTGAATCAAGTTATTAATCCAACATGGCTTTGTCTTGGCACTAGCCCAATCATGGTGGTCCCTGGTGATCACCCTTATTATAAGTGCCTACAAATCATCTCTTTAATACTCCATTTCATTTTTGATTGGAGGGGGATGACTTTAAGTTCAAGGGTGTATAGTATTCAAAATATACCTTTTTTATAATATTAGGTTCAGAGCTCCCCAAGCATAGCATCCATCTCTCTCCCATCAGATTAAGAGCTTACTAAGGTCAGAAATCATTTCTTGACTTCTTGTGAATTTTACCCACCCATTCCTTCTCCTAGGATAGCATCTCTCAAAGAGAAGATGCTGAATAAGGAGGGAATTGACATTTTATAGGTGGATGGATACAGTGCCAGGCTTGAAGTCAGGAAGACCTGGGTTCAAATCTGGCCTCAGATACTTACTAGCTATGTGACCCTGACCAAGTCACTTAACCCTGTTTATCTTGGTTTCCTCATCTGGAAAATAAGATGGAGAAGGAAATGGCAAACCATTCCAGTATCTCTGCCAAGAAAACTCCAAATGGGGTTACAGAGAGTTAGGCACAAGTGAAAACTACTGAACAACAAGACCATAGAATACTACCACCACCACCACGATCACTGATAATGATGGTGGTTGTGATGGTGATGATGTGATGTTGATGATGATGATGATATACCACTTATAATTACATAGTACTACATATTTTTCAAAAACTTTCACCTTTACTACCTCCCTCTTCTCTCTGCACCTGCACCCACCTGCCTCCTGGTCAAATATTGGAAAAGAAGAGGAACTGGTCAGACTCCAAATATCAAGACACACAAGGATTTTTCCTTAGTGTCTCACAGTGTCCCAGTAAAGAAGGTGGAGAAGGCTTATTCTGGAATTCCTGGGCAAAGTGCCTTACACACACACACACACACACACACACACACACACATACATCCTGTCCCCACTCTGGAGCCCCAAGCTCTGTGGGAAGCCCAAGTGATGTGATAGTCCAGCTGGGTTTTAATAATGATGCTAATAACCACTGACAGCTTACAGTGCCTTACAAAGTGCTTTTGAATACATTACCTCATCCAGTTCTCACACCAGACCTTTAAGGAAGACAGGGAAAGTAATACTACCTACTCTGACAACTGAGGAGTCAAAGTCCAAGGAAGTTAAGTGATTTGCCCATGTCACATAACTAATAGATGGCAGATATAGGATAAGGTGCCAGTTTTTCTGACTCCCAATCTAATGTATTTTCCTTATGGCAACTAGACTTGGTTTACCCTCCACCCCATGCCTCCAAACCCCTTTGTGGCAGCATCGGTGGGTCTAGGCTCCACTCTCCTCTATTCTACTTGTCAGGATAGATTTTTCTCTTCCACATTTTTACTTTTAATCTTGCTGGAGAATTGAGTTCAAACACAAGCCACATCCTTTACTGGTGGGAGCCAGAAAATGGGCTGAGCCTATATTTGGAGATTGTGAGAGAATGAGAGGAAGGTAGAGTAGGGAATTGTCTGATTCCTCAGCCCCTGCTTTACTGAAAAGAACTCAGTTTAGAGTCATAGGACTTGTGTTCAAATTTTGATTGAGCTACTTATTATATATAAAATCATGGGTAACTCACAGCCTCTCAGAGCCTCAGTTTCCTCATCTGTAAAATGGGGGCAATACTATTTAAACTAATACCTTACAGAGTTATTGTGAGGAAAATGGCTTTGCAGACTTTAAAGTGACCCAGAACTACGAATTATCATTAATACCTGTGTAATCATGAGCAACATAATCTCTGAGGTCCCTTCCAATTCGAAATTCTATGATACTATCAACTTTTGTATATGTCTCATGGTCCTGGGAGTCATCAGAGACCTATCAGAATGGATATAGACTCGTTTTCCTGCAAGCAATATATTCCTCACCACCAGAAGTTGAAAATGTTTTTTCTTGCTTGCATCTTAATTCCATTTTTCTTGAATTTTAGACCTCATGTCCTCTCCTCTTCTTAAAGCCAGAATTGCTACTTTCAATCATAAATGGAAATGTTACCAAAGACGCTATCCAAGCCTTTGGCTCCCAGCCATATACTAGTCACTGTGCCCCAGATGTTTAACAAAGAACAACAACTCACATATCTTCAGCAGCTTAAGGTTAATAAAGCACTTTCTTTACAACAGTACCTGTATCAAAATAGATACGATGTATATAAAGTGCTTGGTAAACCTAGAAGCTATTATTTATCATTGTTCTAAAATTATGAAGAAACAGAGGAGAGAAGTTTGCCTCACTAGGCATCAGTTTCCACACCTATAAAATGAGAGGATTGGGAGAATCTCTAAAGTCAAGGCTAGAACAATTAGGTAACTTTGAAAATGGTTCAATGGTGGCAGCACCCAAAGAACATTGTTGATGGTTCCATATCACCTTTGAATGTAGAGTACAAGAAGAGGAATAATATGAATTAAGTCTGGAAAGGTAGATTGAAGTCAGATTGTGGAAGGCTTGGAATGGCAGGCTGAGGTGTTTGTATTTTATTCTAAAGGCAACAGGGAGCCACTGAATATTTTTAAGCAGGAGAAGGAGGTCAGGCCTATATCATGGCGATATTAATTTGGAAGCTGTGACGGATTGGAGAGAAGACTAGAAATGAGAAAAAATTAGGAGAATACTGCAAGAGTCCATGTGAGAGGTGTTGAAAACTTAAATTTCAATAGTGGTCTTATGATCAAAGAGTAGAAGATGAATGAAAAAGTTGATGTGAAAGAATTCATAAGACTTGGCAACTGATTAGATATGGATGGTTTAGAAGAGGGAAAAGTCAATTGGTCAACAACCATTGTTAAATATCTCCCATGTGCCAGCACTGTGCTAAGTGTTGAGGACACAAAAACAGAAACAAAACAATCCTTGCTCTCAAGGAATTTACAAGGTTGTCAGCATGGTGGATGGTGGAGATGGTGGAGAAGGATAGTGGAGACCTTAGCATATACAAAGAGATTTGAAAGTAGAATGGGTTTAGTAGGGAAGGTGATGAGTTAATTCTCTTTTGGACATGTAGAGTTTGAGATATCAATAGGACATCAATGGAGCTGTCCAGCAGATAGCTGGTGATAATGGACTGAAAAGCAGAAGAAAGATTAAGGTATAAAATACATACATTTATGAGTTGTTTGCCTACATCAATAAAGTCATGGGAACTGAAGAGGATGTGGATAGAGGGAGTACAGAGAGAAGAGAAAAGTGCAGAGCCACAGTCAGGATACTCACACCTGGTGGGATGATACTGGAGAAGACATTGTATACACCCTCTTGGAAGGAGAAGTTAACTATGCAGAAGAACTAGGAGAGATCAGTATGACTAAAGCCAAGGGGGAGAGAGGATATAGGAAGAAGGGTTGTTTGACACTGTGAAAAGCTGAAGGAACATCAAGCAGAACGAACACCCAGAAAAAGAACAACACACTGGACAATTAAGAGATCATTGCCAACGTTGGAAACAGTAGTTTCAGTTGAATCGTAAAGTCTGAAGCCAGAATACAAGGGTTTAAGAAGTGACTGGGAGGTGAGAAAATGGAGGCGGTGGGAGATGATTTTGTATAGTCTCTCCCCTGAGCTCTGGTCCTAAATCACCACCTACATATTGGACATTTTCATCCAGATATTCTGGAGGCTTCTCAAATGCAACACGTACAAAATAGAATTCAGTGTCTTTCCCCCCCAAAATCCACTCTTCCAAACTTGTGTCAAGGGTGCCACAATCCTTCCAGTCTCAAAGGTTCAAAACCTCGGAATCATCCTTTACTCCTTATATAACCAGTCAGTTGCCAAATCTTATCACTTCTTCTTCCCTACCATCTCTTGCCATCCATTCTCGTCTCTGTTCGTACTATTCTACTTTAGGCTATCATCACCTTTGCCTCTACACTATTGCCATGGCCTTCTAATTAGTCTCCTGCCTCAAGTCTCTCTCCAATTCATCTTCCACAGAGCTGCCAAAGTGACATTTGGTCCAACCAGGACATTCAACTACTCAATACACTCCAGTAGCTCTCTATTACCTATAGGATAAAACACAATCTCTTTATTCGGCATTTTGAGACCTTTACAATCTGACTGTAACCTATATTTCTAGACTTATTATATATCATTCCTCTTTAAATACTCTACAATTCAGCCAAGCTGATTTTTTTTTCTGTTCTTCACACACAACATACCAACACCACCACCCCGCAACCTTTTCCAATTTGCACATTTCTTAGTTAAAGCTGCTACATATGGTGTGGGGGTGGGAAGAGAAGGAGGGTAGAAAATATTTCCACAGAAGAAGGTTAGTGTGATGGGGGACTGATTCTTTTCACAACCTAAATTCAACTTACCTTTCCAGAATTAGGATACATTGCATTCCTTCATTGTACCCTATATGCAGTCCAGCCAAATGGGATTTTCACTGGTCCTCACTCCCAACATTCCATCAATCTGTGCTTTTGCACAGGCCTCCATGCATGGAATTCATTCCTTCCTCATCTCTACTTAATAGAATCGTTACCTTCATTCAAAACTTAGCTCAAATGCCACCTCTTATTTGAAACCTGTGCAGATCATCTCAGTCGCTAGTATCTCCCCCACTCCTTAAATATTCCTTGTATTTATCTTGTGCATATTTTATGTATTATATGTACATGTCTCCCACCATTCAATATAAGTTCATTGAAGGCAAGGACTGTTTCATATGTCTTTGTATGCCCAGTATCTGGCACATAGTAGGCACTAAATAAATATGTATTAATTGATTAAATGATTAATATTTGGTTGTGGAAGAGACATAAGATGATACAGTATAATGGCTTGAGGAGATGAAAGTGTTATTTTAAGCATGGGCAAGACCTGAGCATTGTTGTGACAGAAAGAACAAGTAAATAGTCAAATGAATGTGTGTGTGTGAGAGAGAGAGGGAGAGAGAGAAAGAGAGAGAGAGAGAGAGAGAGAGAGAGAGAGAGAGAGAATGATCAAAGGGACAAGCTCATGGAGAGGATGATATCAATGGTAAGAGGGAATGCTTTGACTAGAAGGAGGTAATAGGAGACAATGTAGATGAGTTTTGAGGTCCCAGGCTGGTCTATTCCCCAAGCTTGGTTCTCTATCTCTTATTTCTGTGCATTGAAATAGATGAGTTCTCCATGCCTGGAATGCCCTCCCTTCTTATTTCTACCTCTGAGACTCCTTACACCCCTTCCCCATTCAGGTCAGGTACCACTTCATGTTAAGCCTTCCCTGATTACCCCAAGGTGTTAATCATCTCTCTCACCTCAAATATTTTATATTGAATGTATCTATACACATTCTACTGACCCATCAGCAGAATGTAAGTTCCTTGAAGGTAGGAGCTGTTTCTCTTTTTCTTTATGCCTAGTACAAAGCCATATAGCTAGCAGGTGCTTTACAAACGTTGGTTGAATTGAACTTGTCAGGAGGCCTCTAATTGAGTTTCCCAGGGATCTGTCCTTGGTCCTGTGCTGCCTACCCTTTTTATTAGTCACTGGATAAAGGTATAGACATCACACTCATCTCATTGCAGACCACACAAAGCTGGCAGGGACAGCCAACAGATTGGATGACAGTCAGAATCTCTGAAAACATCTCAGTAGATTAGAATGCCAATAGGTTAAGTTAGGAACTAATAACATGAACTTTAATACTTATTAAGTCTTACATGTGGGCTTAAAAATTAACTTCTGAAGCACGATATGGGAGAAGCATGGATGGAAAGAATCTAAAAAAAGATCTTGGGGTTTTGCCAGTTTCCTCATTTGTAAGAGGAGGGGCTGAGATTGGCTGTTCCTATATGGGTTGGACTAAAGGGTAAATCTATGAGTCCCTGAGGCTCCTTCCACATCTGAGATCTTCTGATTCTATAACCTACTTGCCCCAAGGTCATATTACCAATAAGTACCAGTGTCGGAATTTGAAATTGAGCCCTCAGATTCCAAACCAGAGCTCTCCCCACTCTCCTGGATGTGGTCCAGTGAGCAGATCCCTATCTCAGATTTGCCTCAGTTACTACTCTATTACTTAATAGCTATGTGACCTGGGGCAAATCATGTCATCACTCAGAGTTTAAGTTTTCTGTAAAACCAAGATAATTTTATCCTTCTCCTTCAGACTTCAAAGGGTCAAAGCAAGGATTATATGAGGGAATGCATTTTACATGCATTTTTATAATCATACAGTGCTATACACACTAGCTATTTTTACTATTTGAGGATGAAGAGTTCTCTCTTTTAAAAAAAAACACTCCATTGTTCATGTCTTGACTATACTTATTTTTTTTAATAACAAGGCAGGGCTTTTATGTTTTGGGAAGTAAAACCTTGGTTACAGAATAGAGCAAAAGTAATGCTCTACCCCCAAAGAGCATCGATGAAAGATTTAAAAATATACAGAAAAGAGATAAAAGTTCAGAAGGGGATGGAACACAATGTTGGTCATATTATGATAAATTTAATATATGCTTTTAAAAACCTTTACTATAGATTCTTGGTTTCACAATCCTCTTTTTCTGTTCTCTGTATATTGAAATGTTCAAGTATATTAATACTTGTCAAGTTCATATTAATTTTAAAAAAACTTCAGAAGGCAGTAATACTAAACTATTGCTAGTGAAACTGTAAGTTGGTCCAATCATTCTGGAAAGAATTTTGGAATTATGCTAAGTGACTAAAATGTCCATATACTTTGACCCAGAGATCCCACTTCTAGGAATATACCCCAGGGAGTTCAAGAATTAAAAAGAAAAGTCCTATGAATACACCAAAAATAATTAGCAGCATTTTTTATAGCAGCAAAGAACTAGAAACCAAGTAGATTCCCCTAAATTGGAAAATGGCTAAACAAATTGTTGCACGTGACTGTAATAGAACATACCTACACCAAAAGAAACAATTAAGATAAAAATAAAAAGAAGGCTCAGAAGGCTTACACACACTGATACAAAGTGAAGTAAGCAGAACCAGCAAAACAACATATGGGAAGACTGCTGTTTGCTGTTATTCAGTCATTTTTCAGTCATATCCGAATCCTCACGACCCTATTTAGGGTTTTCTTGGCAAAGATACTGGAGTGGTTTGCCATTTACTTCTCCAGTTAATTTTTCAGATGAGGAAGCTGAGGTAAACAGGGTGGAGTGACTTAGCCAGGGTCACCCAGTTAGTAAGTGTCTGAGGCTGGATTTGAACACAGGAAGATGAGTCTTTCTGACTCTAAACTTGGCACTCTAACCACTTCACCACATAGTTGCCAGAATAGGATGACGGCAACAATGTAAATGGAAAGAGGAAAAGTAAAACAGAAACTAAATAGTGGGAAATTATAGTGACCAAGTATGGCCGCTAAAAAGAACTATGAAAATGTGCCTTCCCCCGCTTCTTTGCATCGGTCAGAGACTGGGTATGGAACATTGCACAAAATGCAGATTTGGTTGGTTTTATTAAACTATTTCTTTCCTTTTACTTATTTTTGTAAGAGATGGCTTTACTGGGAGAGCGGGATATATTGAGAGATGAAAGTGATATAAAAACCAAAGATATCAATAATAATCTTTTTTTAAAGCTCCAGAGGCAAACTTAGCCTCTTTGTCACCCTCTCCCTTCTTGCTTCTCCTCATTTCCTAGCAGCTTCTTCCCTTATCTCTCATTCACTGACAGTCAGTCAATGAGCTCCCTTAGCCGATCCCATGCAAATCTGTACCCTCGTCCTGACGGGGAGCTTTCAAAGAAGGTGTTCTAGCCATGAGCTCACAGCCTCGTGGAGGGGGCAGAACATAGACTGACAAAAACACACAAAGAGGAGCTCAAGCAAGTGGGGAAGAGTATTACACAATATGGACATTGGTTCTATGAAAGAAAAGGTCTAGAAAGATCAGACAAGGAGTATCAGTCATCTTCCTGAGTTCAAATCTGGCTGCAGACAATTACTATCTGTGTGACCCTGGGCAAGTCACTTCAACCTCTTTGCCTCAGTTTCCTCATCTATAAAATGAGCTGGAGAAGAAAACAGCAAAATCACTCCAGTATCTTTGCCAAGAAAACCCCAGATGGGGTCACGGAGAGTCCGAGATAACTGAAACAACTAAACAACAAAAACCTCTGCAAGGCAGGACATGGTTCTCTGCACAGCACTTAGCACTTAACTCTGAGGAGGTGATTTTGGACAAAGAGCTAAAAAGACACATGATGAAGAAAAGGGGGGAGGTTACTCTAGGTTGGGAGAGGATCTTCTTCCTGCACAAGACAGGGATGAGCCAGAGACTCCAAATTTGATGTGTTTGACCACAGCAGGAGGCAGCTCAGTGAGTGGAAAGGACATTGGATTTGAGGGTCACAGGATCACAGATCTAGCTTTGAAAGGGACTTAAAAGGTCATCTAGTCTTATTCCCCCATTTTACAAATGAGGAAACTGAGGCTCAGGGAGGTGATTGACAGTAGGCCTCAGAGGTAAGTTTTGAACTTGGGTCCTCAGAAGATTCAGAGTTCAGTTCCTAGCTCTCCCCATTTACTAGCTGTAAAATTCCTGTTCTGGACCTCAGTTTCCTCATTTGGAAATTGAGAAAGTCAGACCAGCTGAGGATATCTGAGGTCCCTTCTGGCTTTAAAGGACTATGAGTCCGGGAGACAGAGGTCCAGGTAGAGCTGAGGTAGTAGAGAAAGGAGTAGGGAGGAATAAGAGGAGAATCAACAAACCCAATCCCTCTCATTTATAAATGAGATTGCCCAAGGTCACTCAATTAGGAAGCAGGATTTGAAAATGATTCTTCTTAATCTAAATCACCAGTGCATTAATCTTTCCACTAAACCCTTATTCCTTAATCACTGTGAATTTCTGACTTGAGGAGTTCTGTGACTCATCCTGGGCTTGGAGTCAGGACCAGAGGTTTGGATCATGGCTCTACCACATAGGACTTTGGGGGTTTTGTCTAGCCACTTCAACACTTTAGATCCCGGTTTCCTTCTCTGTAAAATGAGGAAAGCTGAACACCCTAAGGTCTATTGCAGTTCTGAATCTATGACTGAGGAACATTATTTCCGTCCTTCCAGGCTTTGTCCAAACCCCACCCCATCCCCAGTCTCCCTCCTTATTGGCCCCCTGGGACTTCACAAAACCATCTGTGTGTTTGTCTGCATTTCCCTCAGGCCCTTGTAATCTGCTGCTTCTAATCATTCTCTCAAGAACAGCCCCTGGGAGCCCCTAATATGATCCTTTCCTCACAGGGGTAATATTGTTATATTTATGTTATGCCGTAACTGGGCACCGCAGGTGGGCCCAGATAAACACACTCCTAAAATACTGGCAAAGCCTTTCTCCCTGGAGAGGTGACTTTTAGCTGAGGCACAACAGTAAGCCTCATGGGGGAGGGATTAGCTTCAGCTTCCTCAGGATGAGGGGGAGGGGTGATCAGTGCTCTGGGGAAAGCAAGCTGGACCCTTGCCCAGGACCCATTACTGTCCTTTCCCTAAATGTCACACATCCCATCAATCAATCAGTCAATCAACAAGCATTTATGAAGCATTTCCCACTGCGTCTCAGGACCTGTCTAAGTCCTATCTCTGGCACTATCCAGATAAGCCACCTTGGGCTGAACCTGTTTCCTCCTCTGTAGGGCAGAGATGGAAGCATAGTTTGCCTCACCTATTTCAGAGGAGTTAATTTAGGAATAAAATAATTCTCAATTATCCTCCAAAAGCTCCTCCATTCTGTGGGTTATAAGCAACAAGTCTGGAATGTATTTTCTCCCAGCCACCTCAAACCTTCTCCACCTGTTATGTTTAACTTTCTCCTTTCCTATCCCATCACTATGGAGAAGGGAAATCATAGGATTTAAAGCTATAAAAATCCTTAGATACCAACCAGCTCACCACCACCACTTTCATTTTACAAACGAGGAAACTGAGGCTCAGAAAAATTAAGAAACTAGCTCAAGGTCACACAGCTAACAAGCAGCAGCACTGAGATTTCAGTCTAGAGTCTCCTGATCCACATTCCAGATCTGCTCCTCACACACAGCACTCCATCTCCTATATCCCCTCCCTCCATGCCTTTGCTCTAAAGAGTTGTTCTTTGAACAGCAAAAAGGCAAGTTTTGTTGGACCACTGAAATGCGTAATGAGGCTGGAAAGTTAGAGACAGGTTGTGAAGGTTAAGTTTGAGACAGATTAGGTTAGAGACAGGTTGTGAAGGTTAGGTTAGAGACAGACTAGGTTAGAGACAGGCTGTGAAGGTTAGGTTAGAGACAGACTAGGTTAGAGACAGGTTGTGAAGGGCTATAAATGCCAAAGCAACTTCATCTTGTCCTAGAGGCAATAGGGAGCCACTGGAGTTTGAATAGGACAGCAACTTTGTCCTCTCTACCTGGAGCGTTCTCCCTCCTCATCTCCACCTCTCAGAATGTCTAATTTCCTTCAAGACTTGGCTCAATCACAGAATTTTAGGGACCATACAAGTTTTCTAGTCCATTCTTTTCTCCCATCTTTGTTTTATAGATAAGAGCATAAGACCCAGGCAGGTGACAACTATAACCATATAGCCTATTTTTAGTAGAGCCAAGACTAGAATTCAGATTTCTGGACTCTCCCCACTAAATCAAGGCAGAAGGTATAGGGGTTGCAGTGGAAAAAGCATTAGTTTTGAAATCAAAAGCCCTGAGTTCAAATCCTGCCTTTTATACTACCTGTGTGGCCTTGGATAACATCCCTGGACCTCCTTTTCTTCATCTGTAAAACAAGGAGGTTGGACAGTCTCTAAGTTGCCTTAGTCTATAATCCTATGACCCCATGAACCTTCTACAAGGACGTGACCAACACAGAGGAGTCTAGCCAAGGAAAGCTGATTCTGTGTCAAGGGCCATTGGCACCATTTCCAAATTAGCCTTTCATGACACACACTCAGATTGCTACACACATACCACCCACCCAGCTCTCCTGACCTGCCCATCTTGCCCAGCAGCAGCAGACACACTGTAGGCACTTCATAAGCACATGTTGGTGGCTTATGGTTTCTGCTGCATTAGGTGAGAAGCCTCCATCTTCAATATGATGGGCAGCTCAGCAACCTTTCTGATCTAGACCCATCCTAGACACCATTCCTTATTGATGTTTTCAGGTGGCTTTGACAGGATGGAAAAAAAAAAAACCTCTACCTGGCAAGACAAGCATCCTCTACCCAGAAGGAATGGGGGATACCCTGGGTGTACAGGGATTGGTTACATCTTCCATAATGTCACTCCCAGGTAAGGATAGGGGACCTCAACAGCTGAACTGCTGTCTTTTTTTCCTCCAGGAAAAATTTTTATGCAATCCCACAGTACACTTGCCTGAACCCCTCTGGATCCCAACAATAGGGTTAGTACCTCCTGGCTCATGGAACCTCAGAGCTGGAAGGAACTGTAGAGATATTGAGGTCAAATCCACAAAGGAGTAATCTCTTTCTAGCACATGGGTTTAGATGTTGAAGGCAGAAGAGAAAAGGAAGTAATGGCTTAGGAAATCACAGATCCCCAGGGTCACTGCAGCTAGAGATTCAAATGGAGAGAACAGCCTCCTGAAAGGAAGGTGAGAATCAAAAGGAAGAAAAAAAACCACAAGGAATAACTGGAGCTGGAGAGCCTCTGGATGCTGCGGTTGGCTGGACGGTAATGTCCCTAAAGCTCGACTGAGGCAGGAAGGACTCCAGTCTGCCTGGGCTGCATCGATGCAAGACAATGGATCAAATAACCACCAGTGGATCCTGACAGCCTATGAGCCCCAGGATTTTAATGCCAGAAGGACCAGGACTGTTAATTGTTGCAAAATATTATAATTTTACTTTGCAATAAATATTTCCATCCTACTATCTCTATTTTCTTTGTCTTATGTATTTAAAAAAATTGACTCTGCCAATTGACGCAGCTTGGTCCTTTGGAATATTCTTAAATTCTGGTCCCTCTAATGTTAGAGTCACATGAATCAAGAGGGGAAGTGCCATGCCCCAAAATTTTAGGGTGACCAACTCTCTTCTCGCTATTTGGGTGCTGGAAAGCAAGAAGTGCATCCCTGATGAGGGAGCTCACTGCTCTGAGCCAATGAGAGTAGGGAAGCAGCTGTCCTAATCCCCGGGTGCTACTTTATGGATCTGGGTAGTCTATTTGCCACATCCTCTGTCTCTAGAAATTCACTACAGCATTCCTATCACTCTGGCTTCCCAGCCTCACCCAGAGCTCTCAGCCAGGGCTTTGCATGTGAATTATTCATCCCATGTTTGTGGCTATGCCAGTGGTACCCACAAGGAAAGAAAACAGAGGACTGGGAAAGGGGCCCAGGGTACTGCTGAGCTCTCCTCAACAGCCACCTCCAACAGTGAGGAGGCAGAGAGGCGCCTCCTACACACACCAGACCAGACTCCTCTGCTCCATCCCTTTGTCCCTGTACAGCTAAGGATAAAGGGGACATCATCCTCAGCCTAAGGGCTACCTAGGTGGGGCAGGTAGAGTCCAAGGTGAAATTTTTAACAAGGTATAGCATGGTTAGGGTGGAGTCCAACCTGCCATTTTCCCTGAATGCCTAGCCCAGTTTTATACTGCTTGGACAGATGTGGGAGGATGGTCAGGGAAAGGGTTCAATATGTGGGCAGAGGAGCAGAATCGAAAGGTAGGAAAAATGTGTTTTGTATATTGTAGGTCTTCCTTCAGTCAACCGCTCGACTCCATTATACTGTAGACCTCAATTATTAATCCAAAAGAAGCTTGGGATATTCAGAGCAAGAAGCCCCCAAACTCCTCTTCCCCCATGCCAGAGTCCCCTTACCAGCTGCTACCCATCTAGCCCAAGCCCCTGCCCTACCCACTGAGGATAGTGGTTAGTGTTAGAGGTTCATATACAAGTTTCTCCCAATGGCAAACTATCCTTCCAATGCTGCTTTGTGCCCAGGTTCAGTTTCTGCTTGTCTGTTCTCCCTCCCTGGCACTCTAGCAGAGAGGAAGCTATCTCACCACCACCACTACTACCACCTTGTTTTTCTGCTCCCTGGCAGCAGCTGCCTGCACCTCATTTGTCTTAATGAGACTGTGACCAGGAGGTAAAGATGAGCCACAAGAGAGTTGTTTATTTCTCAATCATCCCTTTCATTATTCATGTCTGCTACTTACCCTACTTCATCTCTTCCCCCAAAGGGGCACACCCTGTGATCCTTGCCCTTCAGTCCCGGACAAGAGGAATTTCTCTTTTCATTGAAGAGCCATAGGAAAACTAATGAGGATGATGCCCAAACCCCATGAGACAAAGAATAGATCCATGTTCTCCTCCTTCCTCCTCCCAGCCTGGGCAGATAGGTTGGAAGATACCAGGCACACAATTTCGTATCTGTGATTAGGGGTATGGGGACAGGGCAGGCCCTTTTTAGCCCGACACAAGAATTATCATAAATAGGAAGCAACATGATACAGTAAAAGGACCACTGGGTTAGGTTCCAATCCTGGTTCCCCTTCTGATGTTTCATGGTCATATAAACTCTCTGGGTCTCAGTTTCCCCATCTATTGAATAAAAGACTTGGATTATCAGATGATCTCCAAGTTCCTTTCTTTATGAGGTTGAGAAGACCCTCCAGGAGTCATCTACTACCCACCCACCCCCTGCCACCAAACAAAGACTATGCTTTATTCAAGACATTAAAGATCTTCACATCTTCCTTGCAGTGCTCCAGAGGGCATGGCTGTTGGGAAGGGTTCATCTTCATGTCTAACTTAGATCCCTCTTGCTAAAAGTGCTATCTTTCGATTCTGCCCTCACTATCATCCAAACATTTATTAAGCACATACAGTGCGCAAGGCACTATGCTAGGTGTTGAGGGGGAGAGATACAAAGAAGGATAACATATGATGCCTGCCTTCAAGGGCTTGAAATCTACCATAGAAGGAGAGACAAGGCACATTCACAAATAGCAATCACACAAGACAGCATAGGGCAAATACCATATTAAAGATACAAAGTCCTATGGGTTTTGATAAGAGAAAGAAATCACATACATACCTTTCCTACCTCCCTATATCTCCATAGGCAAATCACTGCCCCTTCCCGGTCCACAGTTCCCTCATCTGTCAAATGGAGGGAGGGGGAATTGTAGTGGATGGACTCTAAAGTCCCTTTCAGCTCAATATCCATGCCCTATAATCAAAGCAAGCAGGATTTTAGTGAAGAGAGATGGGACTAATGGATCTTGCAGGCAGCAGGAATATCAGCAGCAAAGAGGCATAAGTGGAAAGGCCTTGTCCGGAGACTGGCAAGTTGTCCACTCTGATGGCAGCATAGAATTTATGTGAGGAAGAAATGGGAGATAAATTTAGCCAGGTAGGTTGAGACCAGATCCCAAAGGACTTTAAATGCCAAACTAAGGAGTTTGGGTTTTTTAAAATAGACAACGAGGCATCATTGAAGATTTTTGACCAGGAATACAACCAGAAAAGAGTAGTGTCAGAGGAAGGAAGGAAGCAAACATTTGTTAAGTTCCAGATACTGCGCTAAGTGCTTTACAAATATCATCTTTGATCTTCACAAGCCTGGGAGGTAAGCACTGTTTCTATTCTCCTTTTAAAATTGGAGAAACTGAGGCAAACAGAGGTTAAGTAACATACTCATGGTAACGCAGAGAGTAACTATCTGAGGCTGGATTTGATCTCAGGTCTTCCAGACTCCTGGCACAGTACTCTATTCATTACACCACCTAGCCTTCTCTAAGCAATCATAGGAAGATTAATGGATTACCGGAAGGGGAAACTAGAGGTAGGAAAAGCCAGTCAGGAGTCTGCTGCAAGAGACCAAGAAAGAAGCAATGAGGACCTAGCCAAGACATGGGCAATAGGAAAAAACTAACCTGAAGGTTGTCTCATGTTTCAGAAAAGGCTTTTATTCTAAGTGACTGCACTAGTTATCCCTGTCCAAGCCATCTGCCTTTATAGAGAAGATTCAGAAACTATTCACTTTCTCCTCTTTCACAAATTTCTAGATTTAGATGGCAAATATTTCCAGACTACAGAAAGCCACAAAACTTCTCCTGTTCAACCCCACTGATGTATGGGCAAATGGATTAGATAACTGTTCTCACCCCCTTTACTGATCAAATGAAGCCAAGGCCAATCCAGGGCAGCAGGTGGTGAAAAAGCTAAGTAATCCCTAATCTACCCATAATTCAATTTTTAACATTTTTCTCTGTCAGGGTCTAATCCAAGCAGACTTTCAACCCTCCCCCACACAGCTTCTCTTTCACATCTCGGGTAAGGCAAGCTTCCAGCAATGAACAAAATCAGGACTGGCATGGACCCCGCTGCGCACTGGGGTAGAGGTGCCCCTGGCTTGGAGGGAAGGGAAGAAGGGGCAGATGGGAGGCTGGGTGGCAAATTGCACCATCTGGCAAAGATCCAAACACTATCCCTTTGTGTCCTTGAAAAATTCTTCCCAAATCCTCTGGTTTCTTGTTCATTCAAGATCAACATCAATGTCTGGTCACCCCAAACAACGCACAGACTTGGTGAGGACTGGAGCATAGCTAGCTGTGAAAGTAAAGAATCACAAAATCTCACTGACAGAATGGCCTCCAGACTCCATCTTGTCTAAACTCCTATTTTAACAGATGAGGAAACCGAGGGCTAGGGAATGAAGAGAGTTATTTGCTCAAGGTCCCACAGTAAGTCTGACGGTTTCTTAACTATCAATCCAGTCTCCTTCCCAGCTAGACAGACTGAGAATCCCTTAGGCCACCTGTCTGTAACCAAGTCCCTGTAGAACCCATCACAGTCCAATTCCCTGCATGAGTAAAAGTGTGAGACAGAAGAAAGAGAACTGAATTTGGTGTCAGAGAACCAGGGTTCCAATCTCAGCTCTGGTACTGCTTTATGTGACCTTTGATAAGTCACTTATCTATAGGATTCAATTTTCTCCCCTCTAAAATGAAGTTGTACTAGGTATCCTTTAAGGTATACACCGGCTCTAAATCCTACAAAATAATCTTAATCAGTAGTTCTCAGTTTTTTTGGTTGTTTTTGGGTTGACAGTACTCTTAGCCATAATGAATCACAGCACACTGAACATTTAAGTTGGCAACAAAGAAGAGTTCCCTGATAGCTGAGCTTGAAGACCCATACCTGAGTCTTAGGATTCTTCTACTTCTCCTTCCCTTCCTCCATTTCCTTACTCTCTAGTTTCTTTACCTCCTGGGGACTCAAAGAGGAGGAAATAGCTTTCCACCTCCATGGATAGATTTAATATTGTGACCTTTCCCAAGACAATCTGGGAAGAACAGGCAGCACACTGCAGCTGGGGGTAGAAGCTGGAGATTTTGTGGCACAAAGCTCATGGACCGTTAATATGACACAGGCACTCCCTTTGAGAGCCATGATGGATGTCATGAGACCAATTCAAATATGATCTCTAAGAGAGGTCAAGCAGAAGAACAGATGTTAGAGGTCTCCTGAAAGGAGGAGTAAAGGAAAGAGAAGGGAATGCTAACCACACTGACACTGTATGCAGATATATGCAAATCAATATACAAACAAGGTATTAGTGACAAATCAATGGCTTTATTATTTGGTGGTAACTGGATCCCAACCCTGGAAGCCTAAGCCTTCCTTCATACCATCCTTTCTCCCATTTACGGCCGAATGACCAACATCTTATTCCCTTTTTCCCCCAAAATGCCTCAAGCAGTAGTTCAGTCCACCAAGGTCTCCCTTCTCTCTCCAGGTCACACAGGGGACACAGGGGGTACCCCAGAACTTAGTCAATACTAATTTAATTCCCAGTGGTGGTGGCACAGGCTAGAGCTGCTTCTGGTTGGCTATCTGGGGTAGGAACCAAATGCTTTCGATGCTTCTGGCTCGAGATGTAAAAATCTCCATCGGCTGCCCTTATTCCCATGTTCTCAGATACCGCCATCCCAAACATTTGATAGTAGAACAGATTTCGTTCCATGCTTGTCATTGCCTAAGGGAGTGATGGGGATGGACCTACATTAGGAAATATCACAACAGCCCCCCCACCCCTTATCTCTATCTTCAGAGGTCGGAGCCAAGCAGGGGAGCCCTGAGATGGTCAAGGATTGTGGATGTGGGGCTGGAAGAGACCTAACGAGAAGTCTCTCATTTTGCAGCAGAAGGCACAACACCAAGAGGAGAAGAATGACCAAGGTCACACAGGACCAGTCCTCAGACTCCAGATTCAATGTTCTTCCCATTGTACCATACTGGGTCTTCAAGGAAGCCCTGGGAGATGAACAGAACCTTCTGGGAAACTGAATTTCTGTTCTTTGTTCTCTTCCTAGAAAGGCCCTCTCCTTGCCCTCTTTTGCTTATCTTCACGAACTGGGTCCCAAGCAAAATTTGCAGAATAAGCTTCTTACTTGGGAAGAGCCTTGCTCTTATCCTGAGTGTATTAATCTGGGATTCTCTCATCACCCCCAGGTTCCTAAAGAGTTGGTGTTTGAACTGAGATGGAGCAGCTGACCTCTTCAGTCACTGAGGGCAGAACAAAGAGAAGAATGAGAAGATAGACTGGGGCAACAAGGAGAGTAGACAATGAACATCAAGAAAGTTGTCGAGGACAAGCCCAGCACAAGCAACATGCATGCCCAAAAGGGATCATTTCATCTTTCTCTCTCCTGTCTTTGGAAATAGAGAGAGAGACAGGGAGAGACAGAGAGAGAGGGAAGGAGGGAAGGAAGGAGGGAAGAAGGGAAGGAAGGAAAAGAGGGAGGGAAAAGGAAGAAAGAATGAAAGAAAGAAAGAGGAGGAAGGAAAGGAGGGAGGAAGAGAAAGAGGGAATGAGGAAGGAAGGGAGGAAAGGAGGGATGGAAAAAGGAAGAAAGAATGAAAGAAGAGGGAGGAAAGAAGGGAAGAAGAATGGGAGGGAGGGAGGAAGGAAGGAAGGGATGGAGGGAGAGAGGGAGGGAGGAAGGAAGGAAAGAAGGAAGGAAAGTGGAAAAAGATTGAGGAAAGTCCTGCCAAGACAATGGACTAGATTCAAACTCTATTCAAGCAAACATTTATAAGCATCTACCGAGAGCAGGTGCTGGGCACATTGTTGTGGATTGTTCTTCCTTCTTGAAGAGGACCATGACCTCAAGAAGGTGATGCCATGACTTGCAAGTGAATTGGATTTAAGAGAGTGAGAGCTGTGCAAGGTCACCAGCCTCACTTTATCCTCTGGAGCCATCTGGGTCCAGTGGTGAGATATAGATCTGGAACACTGGAGATGGTCCCCTGAGGGGCACATACACAAAGAGGAAAAAGGGAATGGTCGCTTACAAAGTTCAGGGGTGGAGGTGGGAGAATGTAGGGTGTGGAGAGGAAGGAAAGGAGAGAGAAGGGAGATACACATATAGAGTACTAATGATGAATGACAATAAAGGAAAAGGAAAGATCCAGACAAAGTGTTCTTGGAAAATTTGAGATAGGAGAGATCACATCTGGCTGGCTGCTGGCCAGTAGGTGAGAAAAAGGAAAGGCCTGCAGGAGAGAGTAGGATCAGATCCGAGAGCTGGAATAGAAGGGGACTCAGCCTTCTACTCCAACGCTCTCATTTTACAGAGGAGGAAACCTCGGCTTGTCCAAGGCCACACGGTAAGTAGCTGAGCTGAGACTCAAACCCCAAACCTCCGACTTCCAATCCAGCGCTCTCCCCATTAAAGCCACAATTGCACCTTGAAGGAAATTCCTTGTGTGGGGGTGGGAGTCTGAGTGCTGAGGAACTGGAAGAGTGGGAATGAGCTTCTTTCGCTATGAGACCAGACCTTCCCTCCCGTCCTTGGGGAGACAACAGTATGTTCTAATTGTTAATGATATTAGTAATATCAACAACAAGGCTTTCGCATGCTTCCAGTTGGCATGCACTCAAAAGTCAGGATTTCTGGAAAGGAAGGTTTGCTATATTGGAGGGTGTTTTCCCTATAATCAAGTCCTGAGCCCATGGGGCCTATCGTGTGTGTAATGTGCTAAGATCAGAATCATCTGAGCAATACAAAGATCTGCTAGTAGTCATTGCTAATCACAGAGCCATCACTTATGTGCCTTAAGTTCCCACTGGGGTTGATTTTACAAGGGATTCAAAGCCTTGCCTTTTTGGAGCAAAGGGTACAGTCTTTGGTGACAGGGAACTCATCAGAGGAAAGAGCAGGAGGTTGTCTGGCATTGAAGTACCAGATGACCTCCAGGGAAGACATCAGGGGATGAGGAGTCACCCTGACTTCTGCTCCCAGCTCTGCCACTGACTGGCTGTGTGGCTGTGGCTAAGTCACTTCATCCCCTCCGAGTCTGGATTTTCTCTTCTATGACATAGGAATAAAACCCTTCCTACCTCACTGGGTTAGTGTGAAGACAGAATGAGATAACATACATGAAAGCATTTGGTCAAGCCAGGCCATGGGAAGTGCCTTGAGGGTAGGACTCACCTCCTAGTTACCTCTGAATCCAGTCCAGTGTCTTGCATCTGGAGGCACTTAATAAATATTGGTTAAATGACTAAAATTGTAAGAGCTGTTCAAATGCAAAAGAGAAACAAACTTTTCTCCACTACCTTCTTCTCCTGCCCAGAAAGGAGGGGACCCTGAATTGCCAGGGCAGGCTCTGCCTGCAGACTGCCAAACAGCAGTCCTCCTGCCTATCTAGGAGCCAGCAGGTACCAGAAATGCCCAAGGCTCCAGAGAGAAAGGGAAGCTTGCTTTGTGGGTATCCTGGCACGGCCACTACCTGGCACTTATCCAGGTTGCTCCCTGGCACGAGGTGGCACAGGCAGTGCTGGGGAACGATATCATGTCCTGGCATCCATGGGCACTGAGCTCTGATGTGAACTTGGGCACCAGCAATAAGGACCGACACTGCCCGGGCAATAGCACTACCCAGGCACCAACAGGAATCCTGCTTCCTACCCTGTTCCACGGACTAAGGCTCAGAATGTTTTTTCAACAGAACAAGGAACATTAAGACAGAACATAAACAGTTCCCTCCCTGATGCCCACAACAAATAGCATGTGAGTGGGCGATGGACAGAGGGAACCAGGTCCCTTAGGTACCACAACACAACCCCAAAGGCAGATCCATTTTCCTGGACCAGTAATCCTGCCCTCACCTCTCCATCTTTCTCTGGCTCCCTAGGGGCTTGTAGAAAAAGGCGTATCAATCCCCAAGATTCTACAGCCCTAGCTTCTTTCTTGCTCCTGCCTCATTTCAATTGTATGGTTCCCATGGCTCTGGGCTCAAGCATTAGCTGACATTTCCCCATGACATATCCCTAGTCCCCCAGCCCAACATCCAGAACAGAAATGGAACTTAGCCTTGGGCCTCTTGGACCATGTTGGGAAAACAGGCAGAGATCCCCTCTCTGGCATGCCCAGCTGATGGGATTATGCTCATATGCCCACCAATTTCCCTGTCTAGCAGCACTTGGCTGAGTCTGAGCCTTGCCTTCTTGCCTATCCTATTCCTACCCACCAACCCAAGAGTACACTGAGGAGCAGAAGGACAGAAGGCATGATGCCCAGCCAAAATACGCCTGGAGTCTTCTCCATTTTTGAGGGTAAGATCCCACTTGTTCCTCTGTTTCTTCAGATGTGTCGGGAAGGAAAGGTGGGGGCACATTCCACACGGCCAGTGGCGACTGATGTCATCCAGGGCTACCCAGACATGGGGGTGGAGAAGGGAGGGCTGGTTACCTTCAGGCAGGTTACCTACTGACCTGAGCGGGATCTTGACGCGGAGGTAGCGATCAACAGCTATGGCAAGCAAGGCCAGGATGGAGCTCTGGGTGAGGATGAGGACAGGACAGGCCACCATGAGGCAGGTGTAGAAATGGGTCTGGGGACCAATGTTGATAAGGATGGCGAGAGGGATGACCAGGGCACCCACGGCCACATCGGCCACAGCCAGCGACACAATGAAGCAGAAGGTGGCATCACGAAGAGCCTGGTTCACCTTCACTGCCCAGATCACCAGCACGTTCCCAGGCACTGACACCAGGGCGATGAGCACCTCGATGCCAATGTAAGCGGCCTGGAAGGCCGATATGGAGTGTGGCATGGTGGGCACAGGGCAGGAACATCAGCCAGCAGGCACTGGTGGGCACACAGCAGGCACCTGCGGGCATGGGAGCCAAGGAGGTGAGCCCCCTGCGGGGGAAAAACAGCCCAGGCAAGGAAGCAGTCCTGGCACTCCCTGGAGGCATACCCTACTTGGAGCCCCTTGGCACACTATGTGCCCCACACCCTTAGCCAAAGGGGGGAGGGTAGCCCCAGCCCTCTCCTTGACAAATCTCTGCCCCTGTCCCTTATCATTCCCACAGACTCCATTCAGCAACTTAAAAATAGCTCTGCTCACCCCCCTTCCACCCTTCCACTCCCTTTATCAGGTGTGACCCACCCAGCCCCCTCCGCAACACACCCCAGGGATCCCACCCAACACCCACAGCCACTGTCCCGCCGATGCCCAGCAGGCAAGGGGCTCACCATCCTGCCAGCTGGCCAGCAGGTGGTCCCAGAGGTGGGTCACCGGGGGGCCTGGACCACAGGTCCCGGCCAGGGCTCAGGGGCAGCCCGAAGCTGGGCTGGGCTGCGGGCACGGGGCGGCTGCGAGCCGCAGCTCATCCTCCTCCGAACTCCTCTGCTGCAGCGCCAGCGCTCAGCCTTTCAAGCAATCACATGGTGCGGTAGCAGCCCTGGAAGCTTTAAAGAGATATGCCCCTGTTTTTGCACCTGGAACGGGGTGGGAGTCACGGGTGAGGACCCTGGCCAGGAGAGGAACCAGGAGCCAAACCACCCCTGCCCCATCATGCACACAGCATCCACCCTCAGTTTGAGTGCTTCTAGTGCTTGGATCTCAGGCAGTCCCCCTAGACCCCAGCCTCCAGACTGTCAGGACCCCTTGCCCACTGCCTGCGCCATTCTAAGGGGACAGGTTTCTATTCATCCAGGGTGTATTGGTCTCTAACTCCCACATTCAATGTCCAAGACAAGTGCTTATGAGCCCGAGCGAAAACCAAGACACAAGACTTACCCAAGGTGACCCAAGCAGGCACCAGCTGGACAACGAACCCAGGCACCTGAGCTGCCCAGCCTCAATATCCCCCAGCTCAGAATCCTCTGTCCCCCCTAATTCTCATCAGAGTGGCACCCCCGGAAAGCACAAGTCTTCAAGTCTGCTAGTGCCCTGGGAGTGCCCTGGTTTGGGTCTCTGGAAGAGCTCCGACACACCTCGGAACCCGCCCAGAAGGAGGGGACAATGTGACAGTTCCAACCTGCAAACTGGTGAGCCCCTCCCTCCTGGCTCTGGTTGTCTTCTCTCTTCCCCCCCCCCCCACCGCCTTTTCCACCTCCCCTCTCCTTTCCCGCTCTACCTCCTCCTGCTTTCTGAACAAAGGAAATGAATATGGGTGAGAAAAGCTACAAAAACGGGGACTATTTGAAGGGTCTGGTATCTGGATCCAGGCATCCAGCCTCAATTTGGGAAACACCATTCCTCCTCCCCAGTCCCCGCTCTCCCCCGCCCCGCACAGATTCTATCGGCCCAGACCAGACTTGTGGGGTTCCTGCTTCACCCTCCTCCCCCATCTCAGCATCCCGCTTGCAGGATTCCAGCATCCCACCCACCCTATCGTCTGCTGATGCGGATCAGTCACATAGGGAACCATCCCATGCTCATCTCTGCCATCTGGCACGGGGCACCACACTAATATCTTTCAAATACCAGCGTCTCCTGTGGGTACTTGGGCGCTTCGGGAGTATCATCCACATACTCAGTATAGTGCTCTCCCTTGACACACCAAAACACACAGGACACACTTCTTTTTCATTGCTGGATTATTCCCACTCCCAGGCACAAAGGCACCCGGTCTCTCCCTTCAGCTTTTAGGCTACTTGTCCCCACCAACTGCCTGAAGGGATTTCAATTCAGGTCATCAGAAGCCAAGCTTAGAAAGGGGCCAGTGCAAACCTCAGGCTAAATGCCAGGATGCAGGGGACCCCAACCCTACCCTCACCTCCACCCACCACAGAAATCCTCCTTCTGAGAACTGAGGGTAGGCACAAGGATCCAGCACAGGATATATTGCAGCCATGACCCACCAGTGTGGGGCCCTCCTCTGAAAGGAGGGGGAAGATCAGAAGATGATCAGAGGGTGATGGGAACATCTTGCACTGTCAAGGGTAATCGATGGAGAGAACTTTATGGCTTTCCTCTTCCCCCCTCCACTCTGAAGATCATTTCCCATTCAGCCCCTACCCCCAACCCCAGACCCTTGCTCAAAGACAGCCCACTTGCCAGAAAAAAAAAATAAGCAAACAAACCTTATCCCCTATCCTGAATGACAGCTCCAATTTAATTCAACAAATATTTATTAAGTGCCTACTACATCCAAAACACTGTGCTAGGAACTGAGGTAGATACCGAGTTTACATCAGACAAGGTTCTTGTCCTCATGGAGCTTTTTACAGTAAGCTCCAAACATTATATGACTTCTTCAATTCTGATTTCTACCCAATAACTTTCTGCATCATTGTTCTAACGGAAAGAACATTGAACTTACTAGAATCAAAATGTGTTATTTCAAGTGCTGGCTTGGCCACTTAATGGCCGTGTGACCCGCCAGGCAAGAGTTAGGGAACTTGATCATCGTCCCCAAGTATTTTACTCCTTCGTGGGGGGAGAGAGATTAGTCTTTTTCTGCTGACTCCAAAGGACAGAATTAGGAACAAATTTGGGGGAAGTTACAGAGAGGGAGTTTGGGGTTTGAAATATGGCAAAACATTCTAACAATTAGAGTCATTCCCAAATGGAATGGGCTACCTTGCAAGATAGCAGACTCCCCATTACTTGATGTCTTCACACAGAAGCTGGATATCCACTGGTCACGGATGTTTGTGGAGGGGAATTCTGTTCAGGTCTAACTTGGACTAGATGATCTCTGAGGGCCCTTGCAACACTGCAGTTCTGAGATTTTGAGTTCTCACTATTACCTGGCGTAGGAGAATCACAGAATCCTAAACAAGTCAAACAAGGAAGAGTGGGGGATGGTGACCTAGAGATGTAGAGTTCATCTTGTTTATCCTCCCACCTCCAAAAAGGCTTGTCCCACCTTGGACCCTTTCCATCTTTCTCTGCAGCCTCCATCTCCCTGAGACTCTAAGCCCTTGGATGCAGTGGGAAAAGCGCTGGAATTGGAGTCAGAAATCTTGGGTTCAAATGCCAACTTTGCCAACATGCTACCTTTGTGACCTTTTAATAACTTAAAGAAACTTTTCCAGGGCCTATTTGTTAAATGAGGGAATTGGAAGATCACTAAAGTCCCTTCCAGATGTAAATGTATAGTATAAACCGGTGACCTCCTTTTACCTGCCAGGTAATGGGGTCAACAACAACCCCCAAAGACAGCAAGTCTGCGTGTTTATGGGTTTTTTTAGTAAAATAACACGTAAAGGTCCAGATCAAACTGGGAGGAAGGAATGGTTTAGCAATGTCCTTCCCTAGTCTGGCCCATTGAGGCCCTAAAGTGATCAAATGACCTTGATGACCCACAACCATGGATCTGATAGAAATTCTTGAATCCATCCTCTCTTATATTTCCCCTACCCCACCCAAACAGACAGAGCTTTCACAGAAACAATAAGTTGTAGTTACTTCAGGTATGCAGCTTCCTTTCTCCTCTCCATCCAAACCTACTGCCTAAAAAAATCATCCATTTCAATTTGCAGGTGATTTTCAGGTTGTTCATTTTAGATTAAAATAGACTGAAACTCCTGCTGTTGCCTGTCACCACCATCACCAGCCACCCCATGTCTGACTGGGAGGGCCCTGCTGAGAAAGAGAATTGGACGAATTCCATTTGGTGAAGAGTTTCTCTGGACTCCTCCGAAACTGAGACACTTCCCAAGCAACAGGACACGCTAAGATCTGAGTTTCAACTGGGGAAGGGAAGAGCACAGTAGGGGAGTCAATAGGGGTTCTGGAAGGGGGTTGGGTCAAGGACTAATTCAATTCAACAAATATTTATTAAGCAATTATTAAGTGTCAGATACTATCCTAGGTACTGGGGATACAAAAAAAAAAAACAAAAACAAAAACAAAACCAAAAACAGAACAAAAAACCAGTCCCTGTTTTCAAGAGTCATGGATGTAACTGGAAGGGAAGTCAGAAGCCATCTGTGTATACACAGTATATACAAAGAATGCACAAAGTATATACACAGCAATGGGTTCTAAGAACTTGCCCCAGATATAACAACTTCCTAGTTCTCCCAGGCCCCCAGGAGACAGTCCCATCTGAACTCAACTTCCTTCCCACCCTCTTCCTAGGGCTGAGTCTTTCATCCTTCTCAGGGGCCCCCTCCGTCCTAAGCATCTCTTTACTATCTACACTCCTCTATCCTCATTTTCCTCACCTCCTTCTCTCATCATTCTTTTTTCCCCTCCTTTTCTCTCCCTCTCCCTCTCCTGTTTAATTTCATAATGAAGAGAAATGCTTTCAGCGTTTGGTCCTATTCTCCCTTTATTTATTCCCTCACAAAGGTCCCATTCTGAGTTTTTTTTTTTTCCTGCCTTCCCTTGGGTGCAGCAGACATCTTAAACTCAACATGTCTGAAACCAAGTTCATGATCTTTCCCCCTAAACCTCCTCCTCCTCTTTCTTTCCTTATTACTATAGAGGGCAATACTATCCTCCCAGTCCTGGCAACCAAGAAGTCATCCCGGACTTCTCACCATCTCTCACCCCTCCAGAGCCAAGCTGGTGCCAAAGCCTGTTGAATTCACCTTTGCAACATCTTCTCTCCTCTAACACTGCCCCCAGCCTTACAAGCTCTCATCCCATCACACCTAGATTATCGCAAGAGCTGCTGGTGGGTCTGCCTGCTTCATGCCTCTCTTCATTCCAATCCTTTCTCCATTCAGCCACTAAAGTGATTTTACTAAAGCACAGGTCTGACCACGTTAGCCATGTACAAACACACTTAATAAACTCCAGTGACTCCTTATCACCACCAGGAGAAAATGCACAAGGCTCTGTTTGGCATTCAAAGCCCTTCATAACCTAGTCCCCTCCTACCTTTCCGGTCTTGTCACACCTTCCTCCCCAACATATCCTCTTTGATCCAGTGACACTAGCCTCCTTGTTACTGCACAAACATGACACTCCATCTCTTCTGCTCTGGGCATTTCCTCTGGCCCCCATCCCTGTTCCCCATCTCTGTCCCCCATCCCTGGAACACTCTCTCTCTTCATCTCTGCCTAGTGCCTTCCCTGCCTTCCTTCAAGTCATAACTCAAATCCCTTCTTCTACAGGAAGCCTTTCTCCACCTCTCTTCATTCTAATGCCTTCCTTCTTAATTCTTTTTTATTTGAATATAGCATATTTGTTTGCTCTGCTATCTCCTCCGTCAGATTGTCAGCTCCTTGAAGTCAGGTACTGTCTTTTGCCTCTTTTTGTATCCTCAGAGTTCGGCACATAGCAGGCACTTAATAAATATTTGTTAGCTAACTAACTTACTATTGTGGACTCAGTAGAATTTCTGGACTCCGCTGGGCATGTTTGGTATGTCTATTGTTGTTGTTGTTCAGTCATGTTCTACTCTTTGTGACCCCATTTGGAGTTTTCTTGGCAAAGATATTGAAGTGGTTGGACATTTTCTTCTCCAGCTCATTTTACAGATGAGGAAACTGGGGCAAACAGGGTTAAGTGACTTGCCGAGGGTCACACAGCTAGTAAGTGTCTTAGGGTAGATTTGAACTCAGAAAGATGCATCTTCCTGACTCCAGGCCCAGTGCTCAATTCACTGTGCCACCTAGCTGCCCTGTTTAGAATGTCTGGTGTATCTCAAACCTAGGAGTACTGGGAAAGGGCTCCTCTGGATTCTCCATCCCCATTGGGTTCTCAGAATAGGACTGAACTTCTTCAGTTACAGGGGCAGGGGGTTTAGATGACTTTCCTCCCCTCACTCCAGCCTGGTGACAGTCTGAGGATTATTCAGGCATCCCAGCACCATTCAGAGAAAGGAGGACAGATGGAGACAGCAAAGCTATTGACGTCCTTTGAAGCCAGCAGCAGCTCTGCGGAGAGAGTGCCTTGGAGGGTTTTTAGGTTTCTCATCTGTCTCTTGGAACGACTGGGGCTTATTTGGGGCCTTGGACCATTTTTAGCACTCTATTGATGCACAATCTTCTATCTGCACCTGTGTCTCCTCTTACCATACTGAAAAAGCTCCATGAGTTTAAACAGACAATGTCTTATCTAAATTTTGTGTCACTCACGGTATCCAGCACAATGTTCTACATAGAGTAAAAAAAAAACCACCTTAATAATTTTTTAAATGAATGAGCAGGCATGTGAGTGAGGGAACTAACTGGACTCACAAATCTGGAGGACACTTTTGACAATCAGGTGAAATGGCAAAGGAAGCCCCCAGCCCCGGTCACCCTCCACGTACCTTTGGCTGCCTCAGTTTTTCCTTTGCCTCTTTCAAAATTTTCCCTGTGATGCTCAGGTTAATGAAGCCTTTGGAACCTAGATCTTTCTGTCAACCCATCATTCATTCCCTTTCCCTCCCACAGGAAAAGGTTTAGAGTGAAAAGAGTTAACCTTGTGCTTTGGCTCAGCTGTTTTTCTTTGCTACGAGTTCAGTTTCAAGGGGGAAGGAAGATATTTCCAGAAATGACTGTGATGTAAAAATAAAGGCATCAATAAAACTTTAAAAAAAAAAGAATAAAAAGAGTTAACCTTGGAGATCACCAGATAATGGGATTATAAATCTAGAGTTAAATGGTACCTTGTTGTTGTTCATTTATATCCTACTTCTTGTGACCCTGTTTGGGGTTTTCTTGGCAAAGATACTGGAGTGGTTTGCCATTTCCTTCCCCAGCTCATTTTACAGATGAAGAGACTGAGGCAAACAGTGACTTGCCCAGGGTCACATAGCTAGTATCTGAGGCTAGATTTGAACTCAGGAAGAGGAGTCACTGCACCACCACCTAGCTCCACCTAAAGGTACCTTAGAAGCCATCTAGTCTAATCTCATTATGTAGCTGAGGGAAGCAGAGACCTAAGGAAATTCAATGACTGGCCCAAAGTCATACATGCAGTACAAATCAGAAGGAAGATTTGAACCCAGGTCCTTTGACTCCAGTCAGTGTTCGTTCTTATCTAGTCCAGTTTCCTCATCTTCTGTCAGAGGCCCAGAAGAGTTAAGTGACTTGCCAAAAATCAAACAGGCACTAAGTAGCAGAACCAGGAATCAGTTCAGTCCATTTACTCCATATCCCACGTCCTTTCCACTCTACCACCATCTTCCCAGCAATGAGGCTGACAGGGAGACCCTAGAGAAAGGAGGATTATGAGATAATGAGAGACAGATCAGAGTGTATTTAGCCTTTTCCTCTTCTAGGAAGGACTAAAGCTTACCAAGGTCCTCTAGCTTGTGCCTTCTCTACTCCTTAGCCCCATGATGTCCAGGAAGTTTTTCTTTGTGGCTAACCATAGTCCTTGACACAGCCACTGTCACTACTTGATGGATTTGTTTCCTATTTGGTTGGGGGTAGGAGGAGGCAGGAGGTGGGGCCACACTACTTATGATTCTGATAGTACCTGCTACCCTAGGATGGGGGCACTAGACGGGGACTGAGCTGAGCTGTGGTGGCATCCTGGACCTCTTCCCTTCAGTCACTCAAGCAGGCCACTCTGTAACCTGGGCACTTCAGGAAGCAGGAAAAGCGAAGACAAACCCATATGTATATTGCCCATCTCATTTTTCTCCATTTCTTCTTCTGTGAGTTGAAGGGCTTGGATCCACTCATCTCTTTTCCAGCTCTGACATTCTATGTGGGATTCTATATACACTGTTGTGTATGGGTGTTTTTAAACTGTCCTTGTGATTTCATGCACATAGGAAGCTCTCAGTAAGAAACATCTTTTAATGCAGACCAGAACCTTCACTACCTTATTCAGTAATCTTGAAGTATAGCCTGGAGCACGTAAAAGTTAAGCAACTTGTCCAGGATCACTGTCCTAGCCAGTATGTGTCAGGGTTTGAACTCAGATCTGGACTCCTAGACCAGTTCACTATGCACTGTGATAAACTGCCTCTCAGCTTACTAATTGTTGCTATATATCAGTGCTGGAGGATAATTAGAATGTTGAATTGGGTTAGTCTGAGAAAGCTTCCTGAAGAAAACAAGTCGTGAGCAAACTTCATTTACCCATTCATTCATTCAGCACACATTAATTGGTCAAACATTGATATGCTAGGAACTGGGGGAGGGAGGTGCACACATATGAATAACACATGATCTCTGCCCACCAGCCCAGGACCAGATCTCCTGCCTCTGTCCTTCCTGTGCCCATTTGTCTGATTTTCCTCAGTATTCTGGATCGGAATGTTTTGACCTACACTTCTTTTCTAGAAGGAAGGAAAGAGAAGAGTAGAAAGGAGTAAGAATGACTACTGAGGAATAATGGGAAATATGAAGAAATGTGGGTGGGGACAATTTTTTAAATGAATGGTCTAAGAAACACAATTTGTCCCACGACTGACTGAGACACCCATAGAAACAGAGCCAGATCTAAAAGCCAACCACCAGTAACCTATAGCTGATTGAGGTGGTAGGGGAAAGAGGAAGGGCAGTATCTTGGGATAGGTAGGGTGGGAGCATGGTGTAGAATTGGGAAGGCTCCCTGAAGAAGGTAATCTTCAGCAGCACTCTTTGGGGAATGCCTACATTTAGGAGGCAAAAATAAGCATGAGAGCCATCAAAGGAGATAGAGAAGGCGCTGCCAGAGAGGTGGAAGAACGTTGAACCAGTATAATGCAGTGTCAATAGAAGGAAATAGAGGGAAAAGAGCATTTGCAGGAAAAATTGGTGTGATCTTTGTCACAGAGAGGTTGAAGACAGAACTCAGAACTACAAAAGTTGATCTTGGGAATTAAGGAGTTCTTGGTGACCTCGGAAAGAGTAGTTTCAGTAGAATTGTAAGGATAGAAATTGGGTTGTAAAAAGCTAAGAAGGTGAGAGTAGAGAGCAAAAAGACAGAGCTAGCAAGTATTGACCATTCTTTCTAGAAGGATGGCAGTGAGGACAGGGAGAGGGAAAGCACAGTAGCTCAAGGAGGTACCACTGAAGATTTAAGGATTCCAGTGTTCAGAAAAGGGATATATAAGCTCTCATGGCCTAAAGTTCTTCAGGAGAAGTAGGTCCAAGGGAGATGGGATACTCATAAAGAATAAAATATCCAATGAGGAAGAAGAAAGGAGATTGTTAGAGGCAGGAGTTCTTAACCTTTTTGTGTGTCATGGACCCTGTGGGCAAGTCTGGTGAGGTCTAAGGACCTCTTCAAAATAATGTTTTTAAATGCATAAAATACATAAAACTACAAAGGAAACAAATTATATTGAAATGCAGTTATCAAAATATTTTTAAAAACAAGTTCATGAACCCCAAGTTAAGAGCCCTTGGTCTTACAATACTGATGTGGAAACACAAGGAACTTATCAATCAATTTAGATTTTTGAAGGACATGTACATTATCTTCTCTCCTAAATCTATGCCTTCTCCAGACTTTTCTCTTTCTATTGAGGGCCCCATGATCCTTCCAGTCACCCAAGTTCAAAATCTCAGTCACCCTTACTTCTTCATCTACTCTCTTGTAACCCCTCCCCCTTTTCTTAAAGTCATACAGTTCAGTCCCTCGTCCCTTCTCACCATTACCATTGCAATAGCCTCCCAATCCAGCATCTTTCTAACATTTCCCCTCTCCCACTTTCAATGTACAGCACAGTACCTGGCGCATTGAGACTAGAGGCTGCTTGTGCTAAGCAAGACAAATCACCAATGCCAGCTCTACCACTGCCTCCCCCAAGGTCCATATGGAGATAGGCCAGGACTCTGAACCCAAGAATCCTAGGAACAGCAGTGACCCTCTAGACTACCAGACCTGCTTCCATCCCAGACCCCAAAGTCATCAGTGAACAGGGATATCACTATGGAGACAGGGCCCACCTTCTTCACCGTCACCAACACCAACCAATGACCAATTGCCACCACAAGCCACCTGCTGAGCGGTAAGCTCAGCAAGCTTGGGAATGGCAGCACTCCCTTCCCATCCCTCCCAAACCACAAGTGGTAGGAATGGAAGTCAGGATGATAGGAATGGAGGAGTGAATGGATAATGACAAGCTAGGGGTTCCTAAATTTATTTCTATTCAATTAAATGCTATTATATTTGGCCCATCTTTTTAACATGCTGATATCTTTTGATTGAGCTATTCCTTAAGGTTTCATGTCATCTACCAATTTGATAACCACGCTACCTATGCCTTCATCCAAGTCATTGGTTCAAATTTTGAATAGCATAGAGCAAAGGATGGAGGTATTCCACTACACTTTAGGTTGATATTAATCCACCAAGGAACATTCTTTAGGACCAATCATACAGCCAGTTCTGAATCTACCTATTCTTATCCAGCTCATAGTTCTCCATATTTTCATAAGAGTGTTTTGAGAGACCATCAAATGAATGACTAGAATTTAGGTATACTATGTCTATGGCATTCCTTTGAGCTACCTGAAAGTAAAATGAGGTTATTATGGTATAACCTACTCAATTTTTCCTTTAATGCTTTATTTATTTCTTTTTTAATACCAGTATTATTTCCCAATATACAACGTCTAGAACCCTCTTTTGTAATGAATGAAAATAGTTAAGCGAAACCAACCTACACAGTGATTATGTCTGATAATGTATATAACATTCTATACCCATAAGCTATCTATAGTCACACGAAAAAATGCTCTAACTCACTATTGATTAGAGAAATGCAAATTAAAACAACCTCACACCTATCTGATTGGCTAATATGATAAAAAAGGAAAATGATGAATGTTGGAGATGTGGGAAAATTGGAACACTAATGCATTGTTAATGGAGTTGTGAACTGATCCAACCATTCTGGAGAGCAATTTGGAACTATGTCCAAAGGGCTATAAAACTGTGCATACCCTTTGATCCAGCAATACCACTACCAGGTCTATAGAGATCATAAAGAAATCTTAAAAAAGGAAAAAGGACCCACACATACAAAAATATTTATAGCAGTTCTTTTTATGGTGGCAAAGAATTGGAAATAGAGGGGATGCCCATCAGTCGGAGAATGGCTAAACAAGTTGTGGTATGTGAATGTAGTAGAATACTATTGTGCTATAAGAAATGATGAGCAGGTAGATTTCAGAAAAATCTGGAAAAAAACTTACATGAAGTGATGCTAAGTGAAGTTAGCAGAACCAGAAGAACATTGTACATAGTAACAGCAACATTGTGTGATAACCAACTTTGATAGACTTAGCTCTTCTCAGCAATGCAATGATCTAAGACAATTCCAAAACACTCATGATGGAAAATGCTATCCCCATCCAGAGAAAGAACTATGGCATCTGAATGCAGATTGAAGCATACTATTTGCTCTCCTTTTCCTTTGTTGTTTTGTTTTGTTTTGTTTTTTTCTTTCTCATGGTTTTTCCCTTCTGTTCTGATTCTTCTTTCACAACATGACTAATGTGGATGTGTTTAATATGATTGCACATTCATAGCCTATATCAGATTGCATGCTGTCTTGGGGAGGGAGGGTTAAGGGGAGGGGAAAATTTGGAACTCAAAATCTTATAAAAGTGAATGTTGAAAACTAAAAGTAAATTTTAAAATTTTTTAAATTTTAAAAACATTCTATACCCATGGTTCCCTACCTCTTTGCTTAGAAAAGAGCAGCATTTCTTCATCTCACATAACCTGATTTTGTGGAAACCATGATGGTTCTTAGCAATCTTAAATAATTATTTCAAGAATTTTACCAGAAATTGAAGTCCAACTCACCAGCTCTAGTTACAAGGATGTATCCACTTTCCTCTTTTGAAAACTGGGACACTTGCCTATCTCTAACTGTTCACAGTTTTTCATAGGTCAATGACAGTGACTCATTAATTACTTCTGATAGTTATTTCACTTTCCTGGAATATAGTTTATGCCCACTGACTTGAACTCATTGAGGACAGTGAGGTCATGTCTTACCATTTCTTAATTTAACTTGAGTTTCAAACGCTTGTTAACTATTTTTGTTCTGTCCTTCCCAATATGAAAACCATCCTCCTTGACAGAGAAAACAGAAGCAAAATAAGATTTAAGTCTTAAATTTATTTTGTCTTAAATTTAAGAAGTCTTGATTCTTCTCAGTATTTCATTATCATTGTCTCATCCATTTGGAACAGTGGTTTGATGCCTTCTTTGAACTTCCTCTTAATACCAACATAGCTTTTTTAAATGAGTCCTTTTGAGGTAAATTTAGCATTCCCTGTCAGCTACGAATTTTCTGAACTTTAGGGTTCTGACACTGTTTTTAATAAAACTGTTATTTTTAAATATTTATTCTACCCCTGTCCTCATCTCTTGGATTCAATTCAATTCAACAACTATTAAATGTTTACTAAGTATAAAGCTAGATGATAAGTGTAAGGTTGGGGATCATTAAGTCAGATTGAGCACTTAATTACTTCACCCCAATTAAACTAGGTTAGAAGATGCTTCATCCTGATACCTTTACCAGGTGAAAATAGGGCTCAATCAATTAAAGACTCTAGACTAAGTGCAAAAAGTCCTTGAAAGCCATTGGGTGGACTGAAGTAAATTTAAGAGGAAGTCTGTTCTAATTAATTAAGAGACATGGGGAGCTTTGTATAAAACCAGGAGGTAGTTCAGAACCCAGGAGATTTGGATGGAATGTTGAGCCAGGGGAGAGCATTCCATCCAAACTGCTGAGAAGAAATCACTTAGGGGTGAGAACAGCTTAGCCTTGGTCCACAACTGGTTTCCCCACCTCTACCCCGCAGTTGGATAATTTGGATTTTTTCATGAGTTTTCTAGCAGTTCCCAGGACAACAGCCAAATCTGCATTGGGAGCCAAGAACAGACAGGACTCCGTGAGGAAAGGCAGATTCAAAGCTTTACCAAAAACCTACAGAAAAGCTAGACCAGGCCTAAAGGGAACTCATGTCTGCTGGGAATCCTTTCCTTCTTTTTGTTGGAGTGTTCATGAAGATCAGGTCCCAGACAGGCTAGCAGACCCTTCTTAGAGGTGTCTTAATAGGCCTCATATAAGCTCAAAGCAATTCTAGAATGCAGAGGGAATCTTCTTCATTGGACAGAAAGGGAAACAGGCTCAAAGAGATTAAGTTTTTTAAAAAACAAGAAGGGAGGGGCTAGTGATCAAAAGAATCAGTATGAGAACATGTTCTTATGAACTATCTGTGCCCAACCCATGGTAAAGCCTTCCAAACTTGTACTGTCCGATCAACCACATCAGACACTGTGCATTGACCCCCACGTAGTGATGTCACTTTGGTCCTCTTCGAATATGAAGGACAATAATCAACAACCGTGAGAATATGAACACAATGCCATTCTCAGGAGGTTGGCTGTGGAGATATAAGGGACACGCATGTTTATTCCTTAGTCAATAAGGACTAAACAATAATTTTTGGACCCTTGGGAAAAATCCCAGTTACCCCTCCCTAGATACTGCTCTGGAGAGGCAACAAGAGAAAGACAACACTTAGAGCCTATGCTTATCAGAAGGGTTGCAACTTCGTGCTGTGGGGGCATAGAACAGAGAGAAATTGAAAAGATTATAAGAAAAGAAACATCAATGTGAAAATAGCGCTGAAAATTTAGGAGTTTTGCAGACACTGAGTAGTAGAGTGATAGAAGTAGGGAAAACTTTCTGGAAATGTGAAGTTTTTTGGGGGGGCTGAATATAAGTAGCTGTAAGGGATCAGGCAAATCCTCCTTGCCTAAGGAACATTCCCACGCCTCCCCTTCATACCAAGGAATCCACAACAAACTTTCTAAGAATGCACTACAGTCATGGTCTCATAGTGATTCTTCTGACCACCAATTGCTCCCTTCTAGGTCCCAGAACATAAAATTGGAAATATTTACTCCTCACCACATCCCATGGAAGAATCTGAAATACTTACCATGCCCTGCCCTGCCCTGCCACAATTCCTGAGAAGCAGAATCTTCACACCAGCCTCAACCCGTAGTCAGCCCCTATCCCCAGGCACCAAATCCTGGCTTCAAGCCCAGTTTGCAACAAGATGGAAAACAAAGCAAAAGAAAATTATCCCTAATCTTAACCACAACCTCAACCAATCTCAACCAATTTTATTCAACCAATAATCATTAAGTCCAGAGATCTTGTCCAGAGAGCACCATACTAGGTGCTGAGGTAGATACAAAGCTTAGATAATACAGGGTCCTTGCCCTCGTGGGGCCTACTGTGTTATGAGCTCCAAATATCATGTTATTTGTTCCATTCTTATCTCCTTCAGTTACCATTCTGCATCAAGTTATAGTGGAAAGAACCCAGGACTTGGAGTCAAAAGGTTTGGTTTGAATCTCAGCTTGACCACTTGCTAGTTGTGTGACCTTGGGCAAGAGTCAAGAAGAGATATCTACAAGTATCTGAAATAGAGTCATAAGGAAAATTAGACTCTTCTGCATAGTCCCAAAGGTAAGAATTTACTTTGGGGGCGCGGAGCCAACATGGCGGAGGGAAAGCAGTGACGTGTTTGAGCTCTACCCCCAAACCCCTCCAAATACCTATAAAAAATGGCTTTAAACAAATTCTAAAGCAGCAGAACCCACAAAAAAAAACAGAGTAACACAAATTTCCAGCCCGAGACAACCTGGATGGCTGATCAGAAAGGTATATCGCACCAGGCTGGGAGAGGAGCACATTTTGGTGTGGGCACGCAGGCCACAATAGTGACCTTGGAGCCTGCCTCGGAGGACTGAATCGCAGGCAGCTGTGGTGGTTTCCAGACTTCTCAACCCGCAAATGCCAAAGACAACTTAGAAGGTCAGTGGGAAAAGTCTGTGACTGCGGTGAGAGAAGAAGCTAGGTCTCAGCCACCCCCAGGGCAGCAGCTGCCTCCTGAGCTTTGGACCCACAGACTGAGGGGGAAATCGAGTGTCTGACTAGAGGGGGATTGCAAGGATCTCTTTGCCAGTGCTGAGGCAGGAATCTCTTGCTTTGCCTGTGCTTGGATCTGGGTCACAGTTCTGAGAGCCGGTCCTGGGGTGAGGAGGAGAGCTGGTGTGATGGAGCTTGTTGTGGCGATGGAGAGGAAACACCTCGCACCTTATCATAGCACTTTGGAAGAACTGAAAATTTTCAGGTCCCTAGAAGTAGCTCTGAAAACAGCTGTACAAACCCCCAAAGCTTGGGACAGTACATTCTCCACATTGGAAGCAGACTCTTACCTTAACAAAGAGTTTAAAACTCTAGTAATTGGCCGGGATCATGAGCAAGCAGCGCAAAAAGAGTCAGACTATATTATCTTACTTTGGTGACAAAGAAGATCAAAACATACAACCAGAAGAAGAAAACAAAGTCAAAGCTCCTATTTCCAAAGCCTCCAAGAAAAATATGAATCAGTCCCAGGCCTTGGAAGACCTCAAAAGGGATTTTGAGAAGCAAGTAAGAGAAGTAGAGGAAAAACTGGGAAGAGAAATGAGAGTGATGCAAGAAAATCATGAAAAACAAATCAACACCTTGATAAAGGAGACCCAAAAAAATACTGAAGAAAATAACACCTTAAAAAATAGCCTAACCCAAATGACAAAAGAGGTCCAAAAAGCCAATGAAGAGAAGAATGCCCTAAAAAGCAAAATTGGCCAAATGGAAAAGGAAGTCCAAAAGATTCCTGAAGAAAATACTTCCTTAAAAATTAGAATAGAGCAGTTGGAAGCTAGTGACTTTATGAGAAATCAAGACAATGTAAAACAAATCCAAAAGAATGAAAAATTAGAAAACAATGTGAAATACCTCATTGGAAAAACAACTGACCTGGAAAATAGATCCAGGAGAGAGAATTTAAAAATTATTGGACTATCTGAAAGCCATGATCAAAAAAAGAGTCTAGACATCATCTTTCAAGAAATTATCAAGGAAAACTGTCCTGATATTTTAGAACCAGAGGGCAAAATAGAAATGGAAAGAATCCACTGATCTCCTCCTGAAAGAGATCCCCAAAGGCAAACTCCTAGGAATATTGTAGCCAAATTTCAGAGTTCCCAGGTCAAGGAGAAAATATTACAAGCACCCAGAAAGAAACAATTCAAGTATTGTGGAAACACAATCAGGATAACACAAGATTTAGCAGCTTCTACATTAAGGGACCGCAAGGCATGGAATATAATATTCCAGAGGGCAAAGGAGATAGGATTACAACCAAGAATCACCTACCCAGCAAAACTGAGTACAATTCTTCAGGGGGAAAAATGGTCAATTCAGTGAAACAGAGGACTTTTAAGCATTCTTGATGAAAAGACCAGAGCTAAATAGAAAATTTGACTTTCCAATACACTACTCAAGTGGAACATGAAGAGGTAAACAGGAAAGAGAAATCATAAGAAACTTATTAAGGTTGAACTGTTTACATTCCTGTATGGAAAGATGATATTTGTAACTAATGAGACCTTGTCAGTATTACAGTAATTGGAGGGAAAAAATTATATGTATGCATAGATAGATAGATAGATAGATAGAGGACACAGGGTGAGTTGAAGATGAAGTGGTCATATCTGGAGAATAAAATTAAGGGGTGAGAGAGGATTATACTAGGAGAAGGAGAAAGGGAGAGGTAGAACAGGGTAAATTATCTCACAAAAAAAAAAACAGAAAAGAAAAGGCTCTTACAGTGGAGGGGAAATGGGGGAAGGTGAGAGGGAATGAGTGAATCTTATTCTCGTAGGATTTGACTTAAGGAGTGAATAACATACACACTCAATTGGGTATGGAAATCTGTCTTACCCTACAGGAAAATAGGAGGGGAAGGGGGCAAGAGAGTAGGTGGATGATAGAGAGGACGGCAGATTTGGAAAGGGGGTAATCAGAAGCAAATACTTCTGAGGAGGGACAGGGTCAAAAGAAAGAATAGAATAAATGGGGGGGTGGGATAGGATTAAGGGAAATAGAGTTAGTTTTTCACAGCATGTCTACTATGGAAGTGTTTTGCATAACTGCACATGTATAGCCTATATTGAGTTGCTTGCCTTTTCAATAAGGGTGGGTGGGGAGGGAGGAAGGGAGAAAATTTGGAACCCAAAGTTTTAAAAACACATGTTTAAAAAAAATGTTTTCACATGCAACTGGGAAATAAGAAATACAGGAAATGGGTTACAGAAATCTATCCTGCCCTACAGGTAAATAGAAGGGGAAGGGGATAAGAGAAGGGGAGGAGAAATAGAAGGGAAGGCAGACTAGGTGAAGGGGTATTCAGAATGCATGCCATCTTGGGGTGGGGGGAGGGACGAGATGGGGTGAAAATTTGGAACTCAAAATCTTGTGGAAGTAAATGTTGAAAACTAAAAATAAATAAATTTATTAATTAAGGAAAAAAAAGAATTTATGTTATGACCAGGCTGTATTTATACCTAGAATGTAGGGCTTGTTCAATATTAGGAAAACTATAAGCATAATTGCCCATATCAATAACAAAAACAAAGGATAGAATTAGGAGCTGTTGGGTGGAACTATGTAGAGGGAGTTAGGGGATTAAGATTAAAAAAAACTTTCCTAGCAATCAAAATTGTACAGAAACAACACGGAATTTCTACATTAGATGGACCTCAGAGACAATGTAGTCTAATTCATATTTTAAAAAAGAATTCCCCACTATAACATATAGTGATGGGGTGCCCACTCCTGGTGGCAGCCCATTCAACTTCTGGAGAGCTTTATTTGTTAAGATTGGGCAGCTAGGTGGCACAGTGAATACAGGACCAGGCCTGGAATCAAGAACACTTGAGTTCAAATCCAGCCTCAGACACTTACTAGATATTTGACCCTGGCCAAATCACTTAACCTTCTGCTTGCCTCAGTTTCCTCATCTACAAAATGAGCTGGAGAAGGAAATGGCAAACCACTCCTGTATCTCTGCCAAGAAAACCCCAAGGACTAAACAACAAGCTGTTAAGAAGTTTTTATTGACATCAAGCCTAACTTGACCCCTTTGCAACTTCTTCCTATTGTCCCTACTGTAGTTCTGCCCTCTGCAGCCAAACAGAACAAGCCTGATTCTTCTTCCACTGGACAGCCCTTCAAATACTTAAAGAGAGTCATCATTCCTTCCTCCCCCCAGGTCTTTTCTTCACCATGTCCAGTGGCATAGGTTCACCATTTTGATTGCTCTTCTCTGTACACTTTTTATTCCATCATAAACTGTAGTGCCAAGAACTGAACACAATAATCCCTCCAGGACAGCAATGAGTTGTTTGTGCCAGGAGAAGTGCTCTGTTCTGTTGACACTGAGTCTCCTGATCTGTTGTCTTGCCTTGGGGCCACTGCTTTTGAGGAATGAAAGTGTTTAGCTTGGAGAGGATGAGTCTATGATCAGCCCAGCACTCTGCACCACGCATTGTCTTCACCACTCTTACATCTTGCCTGTCTCTTCCACCTACAGTGACCTAGTCCATTAAATGCCAGTGCTTGCTGCAAGGGTGCATCCACAACGTTTTGTTGCGCTCAGGTAAGTGGAAGACAGTGTTGGTGATAAGAAGGTCATGAAATGCATAAGTCTTCAACAGTAAGTGATCATTGCTGTTGCTGTTTCTGACTCCATTCCTCCCAAGAACTCCCTCTATGTCTGATGGTCTGTGCCTACTCTGGCATTAAAGTCACCCAGAATTACAAGCTTGTCCTCTTTCAGCATATTGATGATAGGGGTCTCCCATAGAATTTTTCCTTCATAGAATTTTTTATAGAAAAATTTCATAGAAAAATTCTTCATGTAATTTTTATTTAACTTCATTGGGGTTTCTCATGGTGGGAATATATGCATTGATGATGATAGTATGGCACTTTCCTGCAAGTGGGTGTTGCATTGTCATGAGCCTGTCATTCACTCCTTTTGGGAGGCATACAAGCTTGCTGACTAGATTAGATCTGATTGCAACATCTACATCAGCTTCACAGCATTCCATATCATGCAGCAGCCACTCCAGAAAAATCTGCATCCAGCTCCAACTGCAGAAAGCTAACCTTCATTTGCCAGCCTTATTTCACTCAGGGCTGCTATTTGGATGCAGTGTCTGCTGAATTCTCTTGCAACACGAGTTGTTCATGTCTCAGGTCTACTAGATTTTGTGTTGTTCATGAATGTGTTCACATTCCTTGTACCAATGGTGAGTGGAATCATTTCCAAGAAAATGCTATTAGTCATGAGGGCCTGGGAAAGATCATGGTGAAATAGAGTTGCCTGGAGAAGTTCATCAGTATTGTACACCAGCTTCATGATGGCAAGCTTGCACAGCTTCTAGACAAAGGACGATACTCTCATGCTTTTCTAGTCACCAATGGAGTGAAGTAGGGCTGTGTGCTTGCTCCCATACTTTTTAGAATGCCATCTTCTGAGATGTTGCCAGATGCCTCCAACAAGGATGAAAACAGCATCAAGATCAGCTACTGCACTGATGGTAAGCTATTTAACTTTAAAAGGCTACAAGCCAAGACCAAAGTGGAGGGAGAGTTGGTACACAAGATTTTTGTTCACAGATAACTATGCCCCCAGTGCAGCCTCTGGGGCTGAGTAAACAGACTGTGAATCAATTCTTTGCCACTTGTGCTAATTTTGGCCTGACAATCAACACCAAGAAAACAGAGGTCCTTCACCAGCTAACACTGCACCATCCATAAGTGGAACTATTGGTCATAGTAAATGGATAAATTGTGAATGCCGTGGATAAGTTCACTTACCTTGGCATGTAATTTCCAGAGATATCCACATAGATGATGAGGTTCATTCACTCATTGCCAGAGCTAGGTCAACATTTAGGAGGCTCTGAAAGAAAGCATGGGAGAGAAGAGTTATTAGACTATCTACCAAACTGAAGGTCTACAGAGTTGCGCTGACCTCATTGTTATATACCTATGAAACCTGGACAGTGTACCAATGACATGCCAGGAAACCGAATCGTTCCCATTTGAATTGTCTTAGGATAATTTTGAAGATTACTCGGCAAGATAAGGTACTGGACACTGAGGTCCTCTCTCAAACTGAACTGCCAAGTATTCAAACTCTACTTCAGAGAGCAAAACTCCAATGGGCTGGCCACATAGCCCAAATGTCAAATGCACACTTACCTAAAAGACTATTTTATGGAGAACTCCAATAAGGCAAGAGCTCACACAGTGGTCAGAAGTGGTACAAGGACACTCTCAAGGTAGTGATTGTAAGACATGGGAGACACTGGCACAGGATCACCCAGCATAGCATGTTTGCATCAAAAATGGTGCTATGCTCTATGAGCAAAGCAGAAACACGGTAGCATGAAGGAAACTTGAACTGCAGAAATTCAATGACACCTGCATCCCAAATGTTCTAACAGACCACTTGTGCCCAACCTGTGCTACAGCCTTCCAAACTCGAATTGGACTGATCAGCCACAGTCGAATACACTGTACCCTGACCCCAGCCAGCATCATGATGTCATTTTTCCTCCTCAAAAATGAAAGACAAACAACAACTATTGTCTACCCCAGAAGTTTACAACGTGGGGGTCAGGAGTCCCTCCCATTCTGGGTCTGGGACCCCAAGAAGCTATGTCATCAACCAATCAGAAGGTGGGAAGATGGACCACATCCCAGCCTCCCTTGGATTGACCAATCTTAGGGTTCATCCCCAACACAACCTCACCTACCCCTATCCCCCAACAGTGCCCCGTTCTGCTCTCTCCCTCCACTATGCAAGTTCCCATTTCTTTCCCTTTCTATACCAGAAGTTTGCCCCCCAAGGCAGTTACAGCCAGGAGTATGCTGGAGCCAACTCAAACCAGCTAACCTAGGGAGAGATTGTTAAATTTTCAGTATGAATATTTATACCTCAAAAAGCAGCAAATCAGGGCTTGATTTATTGTTTCCTTCCTTTACTGTCTAGACTTAAGAAAGCAACGGAGAAAATGTTAATGATAGATTAAACTTTAAAGTGTTTTTAATACATTTTTCATTTCAAATGTTCTTTTTTTCCAATTACACACAAAAACTATTTTTAACATTTCGAGTTCCAAATTTTCTCCCTTCCTCCCTCCTTCCCCTTATTGAGAAGGCAAATGGTTTGATAGAGGTTATACACTATACTTTTTTGTTTCAGACAGCCAATTGTTAAATATTTACCAACACACCCTACTTACAACCTTATTGCTCAACCCAGGTATCCACAGTAACAGCTGAGGAGGGGCAAATATCCCACACAGCATACCCACCCCCTATTACCTCAGATCATCTTATGGCTGCAGCAGGTACCACCTGTTCTGTGAGGGTCTCCCTTCCTTAACCTAGATCTTCAGGTTGGAGGAGAGGGCCAATTGAGTACTTTGCTTTTCATTTTATCTTCATAACACCTTTTGAATATGCTCCCTTCTCTTTTCTGACACTACCACTCGGGTCCCAGCCCTTATCACCTTATGCCTGGACTATTTCAATAGCGTGCTGATGGATCTGCCTGCCTCAAGTCTCTCCCCACACCAGTACCTGCTCCATTCAGATGTCCATGTGATTTTCCTAAATCTCAGGTATAACCATATCTCTCCCCTACTCAATAAACTCCAGTGGCTTCCTATCACAGATCAAAAATAGAATCTCTGTTTGGTATTCAAAGCTCTTCATAACTTCTCCGCCTGCCCTGCGCCTCTCCATTCTTCTTACACCTTGATACACACACACACACACACACACACACACACACACACACCCATACTCATCAATTTAGTAATGCTGGCTTCATTTCTGTTCCTTGAACAAGATATTATATCTCCCAACATCAGACATTTTCATTGGTTATCCTCCACGCCTAGAATACTCTTCCCTCCTCATCTCCAGGAATCCTCCTGGATTCCTTCAAATCCCAGCTAAGATCCCATCTTCTACAGGAAGCCTTTCCTGATTACCCCTAATTCTAGTTCCTTCCTTTTGTGGATTGTTACCAACTTATCCTGTTATTTGTTCCAATATTATCCTATTATCCAAAATATCCTATTATCCTATATTACAAACAACGTCCAATTGTTTGTCCTTAGTTGTTCCCATGTTGTCTGCCCCATTAGATTTTGCCTTTCTTTGTAACCCTAGAATTTAGTATAGTGCCTGGGACCTAGCAGGTGTCTAATAAATGCTTATTGGCTGGCTATCACTCCCTCCCTCTATCTAGGTGGTCTGCCAGACCATGGTGTGAGAGAGGGGTGGTAATTCAGAAGGCGTCTCCCTTTCCCTGCAATCCAAGTAGGAAAGGGGAGGGATGCAGGCAATTGACTCCTCAGTTTTCTCCCTCCAGCCCTAGCATCTCCACCATACAGTGCATGTACCACAGAGATCAAAAGAACATCCCCATCCCGGCTTTCCCCTATCCTCCAACTCCTTGTTCCCGAAAAGCAACAAACAGTAAGCATGTCTGCTCCAGATCTAAGAAGAGAGTGCCCTCTGGATTTTGGAAAGCATCTATTGAGCTTCCTAAGCATCAATGGGCTGCCATGGTCAAGCACCTGGGTTCCTAGGGTTTGGGGTCCCCCTGGTGGCTTGATGAGAGAAAGAGAACGGAGGAGTCCATTCCAATGCACAGTTCCCCAATGTCTGGTTTTCTCTAGGGGGCGAGGAAGAGGGGCTGAAACTGGGTACATGGGAATGAGGGAGGGATCATGGAAAGGAAGAGAAGGGGCTAGACCTCTAGCTCCCTAAAAATTTCTACCCAGAGCAAAGGAATGGAACGAAGAGTAAGATTAAAAGCCAAAGTTGTCCCAAGTTATTTCTTTGAAATTTCAATGAAATATTTCTCATAGTCCACAGACTTACTGAGGTCATTTCAATCATTCATCTGCCTCTAGCCAGGAGACCACTTGACCCAGCAATGGTCTATGATGATTATTTTTAGATTGGCTTCCCTGCCTTAAGGACACTGCTATTCAAAGCCCACCTCACCATTTCTACCACAATTACGTTGCATAGGGAATGTTTTAATACATAAGCCAGGCTACTGGTAGTCCATTAATATGTTTTCAGCCTTCCCTGTGGCCTCTGTCTGCCTGTGTCCCTGCCCCTCCACTACAGAGGGAGCTAGGGAGGGAGATGGCAGCTGCTCTCTGCCCCCACCCCTGCCAAGGGACTGGCACAGCTGTTGAGATGGCCCAAATACCTTGGGTTTAGGGAGAGGCAGAGGACAGGTGGATCAAGCAGAGAAGGGGCAGAAAAGGGGTACCCTGGGCTCACCCTTTCTTACTGTGCCAATTTATTCATGCTACTACCCTGGGTCATAGAGATCAAGCTATTACCTTTGAGTTGTTCCAGCCACGGCAAAGAGTGAGGGCTGAGAACCCCAAGGAACCACAGCCCGAATCCTTTCTCTTCACTATCTCCCTGTCCTCTGCTCTGGTTCCCTCATGGCTAGCCCACTCCCCATCATGCCTGTGCCTTCCCCCCATACCACCCAGCTGTTGCTGCCCCCCAAGCTGGGCACTCTGCCCACAGGCTCATGAATTGAACACATTCACACCCCAGTCCCGAGTCTCCACCTGTCCCCCTCAGTCTGAGCTCTCTCCAGGCATCAGGGCTGGGCCTGGTCCATCTGCTCTCCTTTATCTAGGGCCAGGTGCAAGAGAGGAAACTGCCCTGGGCCCCACCACCCCACCACCATCACCACCACCACCACCTTCACCTGCCCTCAGGGCATTGCAGAGAGTTTAGAGTTTAATCTGGGGAGGACCTCGAGAACTAAGGCTGGTCTTTACAGACATTCACCCCAGCTACCCTACAGGGTAGGTAAGAGAAATAAGGAATATTAAGGGAAAGAAAATGTGTGGAAGGAGAGGGAAAGGAAAATGGTGGAAGCAGAGAAGAATAGGGAAGAAAAGAAAAAGAGGGAGATGTTCAGGAAAGAGAAGGATCATAGATCTGGAGCTGGAAGAAAATTTAGGGAGCATCTGTTGAACCCTCTCTTTTTACAGCTGAAGAAACTGAAGTTCATAGAATTAAAGGGACTTGTCTCAAATCACATAGATGGTAAATGGCAAAGCTAAGATTTGAACCTGGGACCTCCGGTATAAAATGATATGTGTCTGTCTAGGTCATAATTGGAAAGGACCTTAGAATATAAAATGTTAGAGCTGAAAGGGATTCTAGAGATGATCCAGGCCTTGAGGCAGCAGGTTCCCCACCCCTGCTCTAGCCCATTTGAATTCTATTTAATTCAATAATAATTTATTCAATACCTACTATGCATAAGGCTCTATGCCAGGATTGGGGAATACAAAGGCAAAAATGAAACAATCCCTGCCCTCTAGAACCTTTCTTTTTTTTTCACATCACTCTTTTTGTAATTTTTATTTAGCATTTTTCCCCAGTTACATGTAAAAACAATTTTTAACGTTCGTTTTTAAAACTTTGAGTAGAACCTTGCTTTTTCCTGGGAGTCTACAACATGTGCGCTAAGTGCGAAGTATATAAAAATTAGGAATTTGGGGGATCATGTAGGAGAGAGCACCTGAACTGAGCTTTGAAGCAAGCTAAGGGATTCGAAAGGCAGAGGGAAGGAAGAACATTTCAGAAATGGGAATACAGCTTTGGCAAAGACACAGAGGCAAGGAGATGAAATGATTAATTCTTTAGGAACTAGCAAGTAGGCTCATTTGACTCAACCCCCTCTCCCACGCTACAGATGTGGAACTGAAGCCAAAAAAAAAAGGAGAAAAACTCAGTCAAGGTCAATTTATTGTACCATGGTAAGAATTGACTAAATTCCTGCTACAGTATTATAAGGCACCTGTGGTAGGTTCTGGGAGCACAAAGATGAAACAAGATGCAGGCCCTACCCTGGGGGAATTTATAGCAGGGGAAGGGGGCAGAGGTGATAATAACAGGTAACATTTATGTCCTGCTTTAAGGTTTACAAAGCACTTTACACATATTTTTCTCCTTTGATATTCACAGCAACCCTGGGAGATAGGTACTATTGTTGTTGTTGTTGTTGTTGTTGTTATTCATTATTATTATTCGCATTTTACAGATGAGGAATCTGAGAGGGACCTGTCCAGGGTCACACAGCTAGTAAGTGTCTGAGGACTGGTCTTAATTCAGGTATTCCTGACTCCAGGTTGTGGGCTCTATCTACTTTGACACCTATCTACCCCCAAACAAATATTCTCGTAAGAGTGAGGCTCCAAGGAAGGTAGGTGTTGAAGTCAATAGACTGCCAGGCCTGGAGTCAGGAAGACTCATCTTCATGAGTTCAAATCTGGCCTCAGATATTTACTAACTGAGTGACCCTGGGCAAGCCACTTCACCCTGTTTATCTCAGTTTCCTCATCTGTAAAAATGGACTGCAGAAGGAAATGGCAAACCACTCCAGTATCTCTGCCAAGAACACCTGAAAATGGGGCCACAAAGAGTCAGACATGACTGAACAACAACAAAAAGGTGGCCCTCCATTGATTTTTCCCACCCCACTTAGCAGTAATTAAAAGAAGTCACCCAGTTCAGATCCCTTTGTTAGACAATAACGTTCTTTAATTGAATAAATCAACCAGAACTGAGTGTGAAAAGGGCCTATAAACTTTCTTGAATCAATCAAAGCCGTTTCAAGAGAGACTTGGTCATGCCCTGAAAAACTTGTATGAAAAGGAGGAGCTTTCTCAGCCCAGATAGAGATTGCAAGGGTCTGGAGGCAGAGAAGAACAAATGAGGTCATATGGAGTTGAGTATAAAAAAAAAACTCAGCAGACCAGGGTCAACCAGCAAAAGGAGAAAGAGATGGTAGGACTGAGCTACGGCAGAGAAGGGAGGTCTCAAGGAAGCTCATCAGCCCTACAGGCACTTCAGAACAGAAGACAATGCCACTAGCTGTACCAACCTACTAAATAGGATGGAGGAACATCATAAGCAAAGGGCTTGTTCTTTCCCCCAAACTTCCCCTCCCATTGCCTGTCTATCCACAATCAGGTCAACAAGTCAAGAAACATTTAAATGTTTACTATGTACCAGGGACTGTGCTAAGTCATGTAGAAGGCACTAGCCAGGAAGGAAGCCAGGAGGCTAAGATGGAGACGGAGGTCATTTCAGGGATGGAAGAAAGCCACTGAAAAGACACAGTCTCAAGATGGCGTCAGATCCTGTGGAAAGAACAGCAAGAAGGCAGTTTCACTGGGCACCAAAGTAGAGGGCTGTGAAGTGTAAGAAGACTGGAAAGGTAGGAAGGGGCCGGGGTTTGAAAGTCTTTAAAAAACAAAGAGTTTTATATTTGATCTTAGAGGTAATAAGGAGTTAACTGGAGTTTATTGAGCAGGGGACTGACAGGGTCGGCCCTGTGCTTTAAGATCACTTTGACAGCGGGATGAGGACGGACTGGACACTTGAGGCAGGAAGACCAACCAGAAAGCTATCACTGCAATAGTAAAAGCATGAGGTGAAAAGAGTGTGAACCAGGGTGGCTAAGTCAGAGGTAAAAGGGGGTGTCTACAAGAGATGTTGTGAAGGTTGAATTGACAGGACTTTGCAACAGATTGGTTTTGAGGGGTGTGAGAGAGTGAGTAGTTGAGGATGATGCCTAAATTGCAAGCCTAGGTGATGGGGAGGATCATAGGGCCCTCGACAATAACAAGAAATCTTGAAAGAGGTGAGGGTTTAGGGAGAGTGATAATGAGCTCTGTTTTGGACATGTTGAGTTTAAGAAATCTATGAAGCATCCAGTTTGAGATATCCAGGAGGAAGTCGGTGACAGGAGACAGGAAGTCTACGGTATGTTAGGGCTGGATAAATAGATATAAAGTTCATCAGCATAGAGATGGTAATTGAACCCATAGGAGCTTATGAGATCACCCAGACAGTAGATCATAGGAGCGTGGATCTAGGGCTGGAGGGAATCTTGGAAGTCACTTGATCCAACTCCCTCATTTTACAGATGAGAAAGCTAAGACTCAGGGAGACTAAATTAAGTGACTTGTCCAAGGCCACACAGGTAGCCAGACACAAACCCAAGTTCTTTGACTCTGGAGCCCACAGTGCTCTTTCCAAATAATCCCAAGCCACCCTGAAGCATCAGGAGAAGACTTGGGCAGAGAGATTCAATCATAGCTGACATGTCTCTTGTGCTAACTGTTTACAAAGCATTTTCCTTGTAACAACCCTGAAAAACAGGCAGTGGGAATATTATTAATCCCATCTCACTGGTAGAAGAGATTGAAGCTCTCAAGTAACTTACTTAGCTTATGGTCATGTAGATAATAAGCATAAAATATGGCATTCAAATCCAGGTTTCAAATTCAGGCTCCTATTTTAGCACACTACCCCCATTAGTCTTTTTTTTAAGCACAAGTTGGAAGTTTCTCCTGCTATCTACCTTAATTCTATCCTGCTACAAGAGTCATTTCCTCTGCTTTCACTGATAGGTGGAGAGGACACACCCTTGCCCAACCTTGGGGAAAAGGAGATGGGTCTAGGAACCTCGTGTTCTGACTCTGCCTCCACCTGAATCGTTTACCCTTCATATTCCAGGCTGTCTCCAGTCAGACCCTGGCTGGTCTTTGTCTGCCCAGGGTGGCCAGAGAGAACAAATTGTTTCTATACAATTTCTTCAAACTGGTAGCTCTTGTTATTTGCAGGGAGATTGAATCAACATGCCACTTTGGGGGTTCTGTGAGTGGGTTGGGATGGAAGAAGATGGCATAAGACCCAAAATAAAGGAAAATAAGAATCCTATAGGAGACAGGTGGGACTGTTTGAAGAAGGGAGGAGTCTCTTCTCCCTGATAGCTAGGTAAGGCTGGGACTCAGGGACATTCTGCTTATTGTCTCCCTATCGAGGTTTCACAGAGCAGATGACCCGGGGATTATTTATAACTCACAACAGGCAAAGAAATGAGATTTCACGAAATATGAGAAACCCACTGCTGATAGCTGACAATAGCTGGGGCTGGAGTAGAAAACAGAACTCCAACATGGACTCCTGGAATGTCCAGGCTGGGAGAGACCTTGAAAGGTTATCAAGTCCCATCCCTTAGCCAGACAATATGCTTTTCTAATCATATGTCCTGGATTAGCTTTCTCCTCAACTGATTAATCTGAGTTCCCCTTAACATCAAATTATAGAATCTGAGTTACAGGGGACCTTAAAGATTATCTAGTCCATGTTATACATGAACAGAATTTCCCTCTACAAAATCCTTGACAAGTGGTCATCCATGTTTCTCTTGAAAACATCTAGTGTGAGAGAATTCTACTTCTTGAGGAAGCCCATTCCACATTTGAACAACTCATTAAGTATTTCTTTATACAGCTCAGGCACCCTGACAACTATTCCAGGTTAAAGGTATGCTTTGGGTCAACATCCCCTCAAACCACAGCTCACAAGCCCCTACTGATGTTTCTTTTTACCAGACCAACTAGAGGACACATTGAAAGCAAAAGTCGAAAGCAAAAGTCATATAATAAGTAGTATAGCAACTAAACAAGGAAAACTTCCTGGAACAGAGGCACGATCTCCCATAGATTTCCACACATCTGGTGGAAAAGGGAACACAAGTAGAGAGCATTCATGGCCATGGAATATACGTAAGGACATATGGAAAGGACACATGTGTGGGTAAGCTATATGGCCAAGATGACATACATGGGAAAGGATATATGTGTGCATATGTGTGTATACATGTACAAGAACCTTTGGCCAATGAACATAGTCAGGATAATTCATTCTCCTAGGACCGCATTCCTACTGAAACCTCTCTCTTGTTCTGATGCTCACTGCTTACTTCCAGCAAAATTACTGATGTCATCAGCTGGTCTGATGATGCCATAAGGCTCCTAGCTACTGTTGCAGACTGCTAGTCATTTGTTGCAAACCCTTCTAATCCATAGTCACTGATGTACTGCCATATATTGGTAACTCTGATGAGTCATTTTCTGCTAGGTCCCCACTGCATCCACCTGCTGGTTCTCCACTGAACTGCAGTTATTATGTGGCCTGTTTTCTCTAGAGGAGGGTGTTTCAGCTCTTTCTGCCCATAGCTCCAAGGGCTATCTCTGCTTTTTGTGATTCAGACCCATAATTATAAAGTCAGAGAGGCCCTTGGGTATTAAGTCTGGTTTTTTAAAACTGCTTTTCTTTTGCCTAAGCTGTCATTCTTTGATTTTAGTCTATCCTTTCAGCTAAGATGAGAAAATGCCTTTCAGGTCCTGTCATATCCCAGGTCCATGAAAATCATCCCAGGAGTTTCACCCAATAAGAATGAATGTAAATGGGTGAGGTTAACAACTTGTTTAACTTTTCTGTCAGTAATGAAGTCAAATTTGTTGCTCCCCCTACACTTACATTGAAATCAAAGTGTGCAACTGCAACTATCAACCATTGTCAGTCAGTCAGTAAGCACTTATTAAGTGCCTACTCTATACCAGGCACTAGGTTGTGCACTGGTGAAACAAAGAAGAGCAAAAGACAGTCCCTGCCCTTGAAGAGTTCCCAACATTGCCCCTATTGTTGCCCTCTGAGTTTAATCAGAAGAAAACTAGTCTCTTTCTCATGTGGCAGCTCTTCAAATAGCTGAAAATAGCCTTAGTGCCCCCTTCTCCAGGTTATCCCACCTCCTTGTCATGGTTTACAAGCCTCTCACCATCCTTACTCTCCTTTCTCTCCAGTTTGACTTACAAGTCTATCAGTGAACAGTTCATCACTTTCTTGAATTGAAAGGATGGTTCTATAGCCAACTCTTTATCCTTTCACATATTTGTCTGAATCACAGAATCCTAAAATACTTTTTGTTGTTACTCAGTTGTTTACAGTCATGTCTAACTCTTCATGACCCTATTTGGGGTTTTCTTGGCAAAGATACTGAAGTGGTTTGCCATTTCCTTCTCCAACTCATTTTACAGATGAGAAAGCTGAGGTCAACAGGGTTAAGTGACTTGCCAGGGTCAAATAGCTAGTGAGTGTCTGAGTCTGGATTTGAACTCATGAAGATGAGTCTTCTTGACTTCAGGTCTAGCACTTTATCTACTGAGCCACCTAGCTGCCCTAAAATCCTAGAATGCTAGAATCTCTGTACAGGCTGTCTGACATGCCTGAAATACATTCCCTCCTTGCTTCCACCAATTAGAATCCTTAAGGTCTTTCTTTCTTTTTTTTTATTTTTTAGGCAATTGGAGTTAAAAGTTCTTTCTTCAAAGCTCATTTCAGGTACCACTTCTTATCAGAAGCCTTTTCTGAACTCTAGTTGTTAGGACTTACTCCCTCCTTGTAAATTATGTCATTTCTACTAATGTGTATAAATATTTCATCACTAGTAAATGTAAGCCCTCTGAGAAGAGGGACTGTTTTTAATTTTACCTTTGTGTTCCCTGTATACATACATAGTATAGTGTGATGGGGTCTAGTTCATGCCCAGAGTGCCTCACATGGCATCTCCACATGGAGGAAGCTAGGAAGAAGATGGTGTCTTTCCATGCAGAGGATGCTAAGGAGCTGCTTCCAGGAAAACTGTCAGGACTGTAATCGAAGTGCCTTGGAGAGACCATGGAGCATTTATGGACATTCTGTAAACTGGTTCCATTTGGTTAAGCATGTGTTAAATACCAGGCACTTTGATAGTGACTGTGGCCAACACTGTATGCAGTAGCACTAATATCTTAATGACAATTAATTGTGAAAGACTTAGCTACTCTGATCAATACAATGATCCAAGACAATTCTGAAGCACCCATGATGAAAAATGTCATCCACCTCCAGAGAGAGAATTGATTAATTCTGAGTGCAGATTCAAACATAATTTTTTCACTTTCTTTATTCTTCTTACTTTTTTGCAGCATGGCTAATATGGAAACTATATTTTGCATGATTGCATATGTATGATTGAGATCATATTGCTTCTCTTCTCAGTGGGTGGGGGAGGAGCTAAAGAGGGAGAGAATTTGGAACTCAAAATTTTTTTAAGTTAATGTTAAAATTAATTAATTAATTTTAGCAGAAAAAAAAGATAGTGATTGTAGAGACATTCACAAACACCTGTCTCTTTACTCCAATGCTCTTGGGGGAGCTTGTTGTCCAGTCAAGGGAATGGAACCTAAAACCTTGTGATTTAGAATGGCAAAGAGGGTTCCTTAGCATCCTCTTGTTTCAGAATTGAGGTTTGCATCCAGTGCAGCACTGATGTCCTTCCTCGGTATCCCATAATTCCATAATCCACGTTTTACAGCCATCCCAGCAGGAATGCCCCAAAGAGTGACCTTCAGGACCCCATCCTGGAGGTAGCTGAGACACAGGTTCATTCAGTTGTCATGCTGCATCTGGACAAGAAGTTGATGGAAAGAACTATCGGCTATATAGGAACTGAGCTGTTTCTAGCCCACTCCCCAAGAGACTGAGGTGGTGTAAGGAGACTATGACCCAGAGATGTTTGTATATTTGTTCTTGCTACGCCTTTGAAGTAAATTGTTATTCAGTCGTGTCCAACTCTTCATGACCCCGTGGATGACAGTACCCCAATACCGTCCGTGGGATTTTCTTGGCAAAGATGCTGGAGTGGTTTGCCATTTTGTTTTCCAGCAGATTAAGGCAAACGAAAGTTAAATGATTCAAGAGATCCGAGTCTCCATCCCAGCTCTTCCCCTAATTCATATCCCCTTTCAGGACCTCGGTTTCCTCTTCTGCACAATTAGGCCAATGGACCCGATGATTTTTAAGGTCCTTGGCGGGCCTGCCAGCCTCTCACTCCATCACCCTCTGCTTGAAGGCTCTTAGAAAGTCTCGGACCCTTCCCTCATTCCCAGCTTCGTCCTCCTCCCCCCAACTCCCTTTTGTTTATCAGCGCCTGGGCTTCCGGTGAGAGTCCCTCTCCAGTGAGTTGGTGTGAGACGATAAACCAAATGTTTCATTCTGGTCCAGGCAGTCACATCTGCTGCATTCCTGGCATAGCGAGCAGGCTGGGGGGACGGCGTGTTCCAGCTCCTAGATCTTATTGCCTGTAATTCTCTTCCGTCTCTGCTAGCCTGAATTCCCCTCCTTGAATGCTGGCTCCTAACATGTGCAGGGCTCCACAGCAGCTTGTGGCTTGTTCTGAAAACAGATAGCTTTGGGGAAAGGGGATGGGGGCGGTAGGGGAAAGAGGGCTCCTCTCTAAAGCCCTGGCTATTTCAGGGTCCTTCCATATGCTTCCCAAACAGCCAGGCCCACCTGGGCCTATTCACCTGCCATGGAAGAGGAAGGTCACATCCCCTCAATCCCTCCCCTAAGTCTTTCCAGCCTTTGGCCCTACACTGACCACCTGAATCCCTTGCCCTCCACCCAACTTCATTGCTTTTTAATTCAATCACCTTTCACTGGGCCCCCTCTCCAGCCCTGTTTCCTCTTCCAGAACACAAGGGGGTTAGACTGCATGACTTCTAAAGGGTCTTCTAATTCTAAATCCTAGCATTCAGGTGATGGAGTCCAATGGTAAGTAGTGAATGGCTCAGAAATCAGAGGAACAGAGTTCAAATCTAGTCTCTGATGTTTACTACATGGGTGACCTTGGGCAAGTAACCACTTTCCTGGGTCCTAGTTTCTTTACTGGCAAAACAAAAGGGTGGGACTAGATGGCTTCTGAATCCATGGCTGTTCGACCTTGGGCAAGTGACTTCAAGTAACTTCAACCGATCTACAACAGTGTACATTTACATAACACTTTAAGGTTTGCAGAGAATTTTATAAATACTATCTCATTTTATCCTTGCAACAACCCTGGGAGGCAGGTGCTATGATTGTTTCTACTTTACAGATAAGGAAACTGAGGCAGGCTGGAGGTGAAGTGATTTGCCCAGGGTCACATAAGCTGGTAAGTGTTTGAGGCTGGATTTGAACTCAGATCTTCCTGCCTCCAAGTCCAGTGTTTGATCCACTTTGCCTTATCTGGAAAATGAAAGGCATTGCAATAGATCCATAATGTCAAACTCAGACAGAAATAGAAATAAACAAACAAGAATAAGTTGTGTATAAGGATCCCTATGAGCTGCTTACTGCCTTAAAAGATCACATAGGAACATTATCTGCATTCTATTGTATTTTTATTTATTTTGTAAATATTTCCCAATTATAGTACATTTAATTGGTTTCTGGGGCATCTAAGTGGTACAGTGGACAGAGCTCTGTCTTAAAGTCAGAAGGACCTGAGTTCAAAGTGGGTCTAAGATGTTTATTACCTGTATGACTTTGGGCAAGTCACTTCACCCTGTTTGCCTCAGTTTCTTCATCTGTAAAATGAGCTGGAGAAGAAAATGGCAAACCACTCCAGTATCTTTGCCAAGAAAACCCTAAATGGTGTCAAGAAGTTAGACACAATTGAGCAACAACTTCTTTGTTTTAAGTGTGGGATCCACAGGAGCGGGGAAGTCAGAAAAAAACTGACAAGGGATTTTTTTTAATGAAAAGAAAATAAATAAAATATTTTTATGTAAAGTAAGTTATGATGTACTAATATAATAGAAAATAATGCAATTAAGACCTGCGGGTATGAGAAATACAAAGAAATCTGGAAAGACCTTTATAAAATAATGTAAAGCAAAAAAAAACAGAACCAAGTACATAGAATTCTAATAAATTATGATCACATTAGAGGATGAATCAATGAGAATGGAGGGACAAAGAATCCTGACGAGCATTTTAAAGGAGCAATTTTTAAAAGGTATTGATATTTTATACACTGAAATGAATTCATTTAAATGTAAATAGGTTTTTTTAGTGTTGTTTAGCTGTGTCTTTGTTTAGTCTCCAAGGTCTGACCAAGCTCTAAGTACGCCATAGTACCTTCTTCAGCCCTTTCCATGGCCATTGAAACAAATTGTTTTCATCCACCCATTCTGCTGAGGGAAATCTTCACATGCTTGGGGTAGACATCCTCCTAACTCACCAATGGGTTTGAAGCCTGTTGGCTACCATCATGATTTAGCTCATCTGCAGAGATGTTTTCTGCCAGGGTGCGGCCTGCTGTGCATGCTACAGCTTCTTGGAGCCACAGGTGGGAGCTGAGTGACAAGTGGACACCAAAGGTGGATGGGTGGCCCTGAAAAGGGCTCAGCAAGCTTTCACACCAGAGGTTCTAGTCCTCCCTTAGCACCCCATGCAGCTGAAGGAACTGGGAATGTTTAGTCTGGAGAAGAGAAGCCCTAGGAGGCACATGACAGCCATCTTCAAGTATTCAGAGGATAACAATGCAGAAGAGGCCTTAACCTTGTTTGTCCAGCTCCAGAGAGCAGTACTAGGGGTCATAGGGAAGAGTTGCAAAGAGGCGATTTTACCAGTCATGGAAGACTTATGAACAACCAGATTCAAAAGAGTAGAATGGAGTGCATTCACTCAGAGCCTTCGAGCAGAAGCTGGGTCACCATCACTCACATATGTTTATATTCCTCTTCAGTTACTGATGTGACTAGATGGCCCTGCAATCCCAGCCTACCCTAAGAATATGTGGGTTCTATGACTCCAAATTGGGTTCTCTTTCCAAAGAACTGATCTGTGTGACACTGCCACAAGACGTGCCAAATTTCTGACCCCATTACAAACTCTCCCAGAGAATCCCTTTACATTTCTGACCCACAAATCATCCTGTTTGGAAAGCCAAAGGATCACACTGAAGAAATTGGGATAATAGAGACAGGGGGCTAGACCTCCGGACCCTTGGACGGGTCTTCCATAAAGAGGATGGTGTGGTTAACAGCAAAGTGTACTGGGCTCTGTTTCTCTTCAGTCCAGGAGTATGGGGTAAGCTCCCACCAGGAACTCCGAGTTCCTGAATGTTCCCAGCATCTCTATCTACTGGCTGGTGAGGGCCAGCCTGGTGCCAGTGCCCACAGCCCTGGCAACATGGTGTTTTTAGTGTCGTGATTGGCCTTCCCCATTCCCTTGCCACATGGCTGTTCCCCAGCCCAGACTGGGGACCAGATGGTGCATCCCATTGGTTCCTCTCTGTGCCCAGCTCTTGCCTGCTGTCCTTAAGAGATCCTGGGACTATGAGATTGGAGTTTGGGGGCAAATGTCTGACCTTTGACCTTCCCCTTAACCCTTTGGCTTTTGTCATCAGGGGGAAATCATAGAACAAAAGAAGCATAGAACATTAATCTGGGAAATAAGGCATTCTTCTTTGGAAGATTTGTCTGCAATGGATTCAGTGCTAGTTTTCCTAGAGTTAAGTAGATGAAATAGTTTACCTCTCAAGATTCTGTCAATCCCAGGAACCCCAAAATTCAACTAACATTAGACAAGTCAAATTAGACTCCCCAGCCCCCACCATCTTGAACCCTTGAGAGGAAATTCCTCTGCACTCTCCAATTCAACAAATATTAATGAAGCACCTAGTTCATAAGACACTTAGCTAGATACTGGGGATACAAGGTTACATCATCCCTTCTCTTAAGAAGACTCCCCCCCCCTTCCAATCTTGAGCCCTTGGGAAGAAATTCCCCTGCATTCAATTCATCAAATATTTATCAAGCACCAAATGCACAAGACAGTAAGCTAAGTACTGAGGGTCCAAGAACAAGGTTACAGAATCCCTGCTCTTAAGGAGGTTACATTCTGCTTGTGGAAGATGCAACATGTCCACAGACAAATAAACTCCACAAAGTGATGCAGGTGAGAATCAGGTCTTACTCATAAGTGATAACAACAGCACTGATCTCACTTTAGCTGAGTTTGACCATAAAAAGTAGGTAAAGGTAGGGAGGCTTGAATCATTGGGTTAATGTTGGACTGGCCCATGATCCTGTGGTGTTTGAGTTGTGCATTTGGGAAGAGGGAAGACACAGGAGCCTGGTGAGGCCACCTTCTGCCAGAGTAGCCCAGCTCTGAGGAGTCTGGCTACCCAGGGAGCTTCCCCTGCACAGTGGTTTCCCTTATGTTGTGTGTATGTGTGTGTGTCCCTAAGGTGGGGGATAGTTATTGACAGGACTGGATCTCAATAGAAAGATTAGGGCTTAGTACATTAAGAGCAGGTAAGTAGTATGATGGATAAGGTTATGGGACCAGAGTCAAGAAGACCTGAGTTCAAATCTGACCTCAGACACCTACTAGCTCTGTATCCCTGGGCAAGTCATTTAACCTCTGTTTGCCTCAGTTTCCCCAATAATAGCACCTACCTCCCAGGTTGCTATGAGGATCAAATGAAATATCTGCGAAACACTTAGCATAGTGCCTGGCACATAGTAGGTACTTAATATTTATTCCTACATAGAACGTGCATAGAAATGAAAACAAGGGGTATGATGAGAAAGAGGGTCTAGAGTGAGAAGAGAAGACCCATGGTTAGGAGGCAGAAGATAGACGATGATCCAGCCAGAAAGACTGAGAAGGAGCAGTCTAGGAGAACCAGGAGAGAGCAGTGTCATGATGCCAAGGGAAGCAAGAAGTATTCAGAAGGAGGGAGGCAAAGACCGCATCTATGTCACAAGGTCAGCGACAGCTGTGTCCTTGACAATGCCTTCTGGCTCCTTCCTAATTATCTCAGGCATGCTTGGAGCACAGCAGAAGTCCAGGGACTCTGACCCTCCCTAGTCGAAGGTCCCCCAAAACCCCCAGTGAGAGTCTGCTTTTCTACCTCCCAATGAATGTTCCTTTCACAGATCCTGCTCTGCCCTCCTACCCTGAACCTGAGTGCCCTTAAACTCCTCTCCAGCCAAGAACCCCGGGCAGAGCTGGCCTTAGGGGAAAGCAAGCTAGACAGCCACCCGGAGCACTGCGTTCTAGAGGCACACTTGAGACTTTCTAATGTGACTTTTTTATTGATGTATTTCTAATGACAGAAAATTCTATTCCTCGTGGCCTGTAGGAATTTATCACACAGGAGAAAGAAAAGAAGTAGAGGTACCCAGTATTTCAAAGGTGGCAATGTAAGAGACAGTTTGATTCAGAGGGCCTGTGTTCAAATTTTGAATAATAAAGAAATAATAACAAATGAAAAATAATAATTTGAATAATAAATAAAGAATAATTAGAATCATCATCCATAGCACCAAAGCCCAGAGAGATTTTGTCACTTGCCAAAGGTCACACAGGTTGTAAGTAATGAAGAAAAGATTTGAACCAGGGTCCTCTGACACCACATCCAGTGCTCTTGCCAATGTACCACAATGCTTCTCATGCTGCCTACCCTGGGAGAATAGAAGCTCTTTGAGGGGGTCAGGGACTATTATGGTTTTGTGGATGTATCCCCAGAGACCTAGGATTGTGCCTGATACATAAGCACATAATAAATACTTGTTAATTGAGTAATTGATTGTTTGGTTAGTACCCCCATCCCCAACATACACCAGTGAGTGCACATCAAGCAAAAATGAGAGCTAAAAGATGAATTTGTGTCTGGTAGGACTTACACGAGCAGCTCAGCTATGTCTCTGGTTCCCATTCCCAGAGTGACTGTCTAGGGAGGAAACATGGCGGGAGGAACGTGTCACTGGACAACCTAACAATCTTCTCAAAAGAAAGAGATAAGATCAAAAGAGTAATGGATGCAATGGAAATAGTCTGTTGGGTGGAGAACGCATGAGCTTTTGCCCTTCCTTGTCTTCCCATGCTCATAATAATGTGGGTACACAATAAGAGCTCAATAAATGCTCATTGACTTGTCAAGGGAGTGGGGCAAGGGGAAGCAGGCATAGTGGAGAACACTTGGGTGAGGATCAAAACAAAGAACACAGAAGAGGCATTGTGGCAGCAACATATTTCAGACTGCCTGGCCAAAAGGGGGAAATAGATGGTGCTTTAGAAGCAGATCACAGACAGAACTGGCACAGAATCAAGCTACAACTGTGATGAAGGCCTGCAACTATCCACACACCTGCTGGTGCTCCCACGCTGAAAAGCAAAGCAGCTGATGAAAACTCACCCTGCCCTGCCCTGCCCTGCCTCATCTCATCTCACTGAGAAGCTTCATCTTTTGGAAGACAGAAGAAAACACAAGGCAACTACTTTCCTGGAAATGAATCTGACCCATAAAGAGGAATTGGTTTTAGAAATTGAAATGACAGTCATCTTAGGAATTTATCATAGAGAAAAAACAGAACATTCCTATGTTCTGAGGTGCACCCTAGAGTTTGGGAGAGCAAATATCAGAGTTCAGATAAAGAATAGGATAGGATCCCATTGCCTGAAATCTGAAATTTACTCAAGGCTAATGAGTCAAACACTAATGATTCTCATAAGGTAGAAAAGGGAGCAGTGCCTAAAAAGAGGGATGTGGCTGCATAAGGTACTCCTTCACAAATTCAAATTTTGACATACAAAGAGAAGGGAGTAAGTTCAAGTTGGGATAGGGATAGGAACCAGACCTATGATTCATTAGCAGAAGGAACTCCCTCACAAGGAAACCCTCTACCAATTCAGGTGAGCACCATCTCTGTGGTTTGTAGTAGAGTTGCCTCAGTTGCACTGAGAGGTTGTGACTTGCCTAGGGTCACATAGCCAGTATGTATCAAGGGCAGGGGACACTGAACACAAGTTTTCCTGGCTCTGAGGGGCTCTAGCTGCAATGTAACACACTGCCTCTCAAGTATGAGTAATGAGTAAATGCAAAAGAGTGACATGGTTCTATAAGAAGGGTAGGCTAAACTCCAGAATGAGCCTGCCTTTCAATGAATACCAAAATTAACCCAAAGGACCCTTTTATATTAAAAAAGCTATTGTATTGTATTTTATATTAAGATGGGGGCAGGTACAGGGCCACAGCTTGAAGTGAATGGGACAATGAAATTAGATTCAATTCAACCAACACTTGTTAATGAATTCCCGCCCTCAAGGAGCTTACAGTCTGGTGGGAAGGTGGCAGGGAGCAGATGGGTGAATGAGACATGAACATGAATAACTATAAGAAAGAATGTGATGTGTGCAAAAGAGACATGAGACAAAGTGCTATGACAAATTGGAGTGAAGTAGGAAAACCTTGTGAAGAAAGTAGTGTTTGAGTTGGGTCTTGATAGAGGAAAGAACTTTAACAGTCAGAAAAGGGAGGGTCCATTTCAGAATTGGGGGAAACATTGAATAGAGGCATAGAAATAGGAGAGAATAGGATATGAATAGGAGATGGTCAATGGTCCAGTTTGACTATAATTTAGAGTCTTACTTCTCACTACTACCCTTCCTAGACTCTAAGTCTCTTTTCAACTATCATGCTGAGGAGGTTATACTTTATTTAGTAGACAATGGGGAGCCATTGAAGGTTTCTGAGTAAAGGAATGCCTTCCATAATCAGTGCTGTGAAGTTGGACCCAGGGGTTTGAAAAATGGCATGCAGAGGCAAGACTCTGGAATCTGAAGGTTACACATGATGGGGTATGGGACCTGGACCCCAAAAATGCAACCATGCTCCTGAACTTTCCCACACATCCCCACCTAGATGCTCAATAATACTTTCAACTGTTCTTTCATTGTGTTCCCAACCCAACCCAGCCCTTCATTATCTGTTACCTCCAGACCACCCCAGGCTATTTCCCACCCCTTAATCCCATCTAGACCCCTTCTCTGTTACCTCTGGATCACCCCAAGCTATTTGCTACTCCTTGATCCCATCCAAATATTCCCACAATCTTTTTCCCTATTAAAAAAGTCAATCTTGTCCCTACCAAATGTGCAGGCTCACTAGGAATGGGTGAGGGACAATCCTAGTGAGCTCAAGCTCAAGCTCAAGAACGCTTGAGTGGTCAAATTCTTTCCAGGAAGACCCGCACCCTTTGCCTTTGCATTTCAGGGTTCCCAAGACCCCTACACCACAACATCAGTTGTGGCAAATAGCCACAGATTAAGGGGTGGGAAGTAGCCTGGGGTGGTCTGGAGGTAACAGACAAGGAAGGGCTAGGCTGGGTCAGCCACAATGAAAAGACAGTTGAAAGGACTATTGAGTATCTAGATGGGGATATGTGGGAAAGTTCAGGAGCTAGGTTGTGTTTTGGGAGTACAGGTCTCATACTCCATCAGAAGAACAAGTTTCAAGTTATTACAATTGTTTAGAGAAGAGGCAATGAGTTCTTTGATTAGGAATGTTGAAGTGGGAATGAATAGGACAGAACAGGTGGAGAAATTTTACAGATACAGAATGGAATGGACTTTGCAATTGGACATAGGAGATGAGAGATGGAGAAGAGTTATAGATGATGCCCAGCTTTCTTGCTTGGGTGGACAGGAGAGTGATGGTGCCATCAACAGAAACAGAGAAGTTAAAGGAAGAGGAAACTTTGGGGAATAAGGTAATTACACCTGTTTTGAACACCAGGAAGCCAACATGGAGATGTAATCTCACAGAATCACAGAACAGTCAGAGTTGAAAGGGACTTCAGAGGATTTAGACCAATTATTTAAACCAGTCAGTACTTCTCTACAATATACGCAACATGTGGTCATCCATTCTCTGTTGGATGAGTTACTCAGATAATGCAAAAGGCCCCCAGGCATAGTGCCAGGGACTGATGCTTCAATAAGGATTTCTTCATCATCCCAAAAGCCAAGGCCATGGGGAATGATAATAATAATAATAATAATAATAATAATAATAATTGCAGCTATTATTTATATGATGCTTTAAGGTTTGCAAAGTGTTTTACAAATATTATCTCATTTTCTACTCACAATCCTGGCAGGTAAGAGCTATTGTTATCCCTGTTTTACAGATAAGGAAACTGAAGCAGAAAGCAGTTAAGTGACTTGCCAGGGGTCATACAACTAGTAAGGGTCTAAACCCAGATTTGAACTTAGGTTTTCTTGACTCCAGGTTCAACATTCAATAGAGAATTCCTACCTTATCCCAAAGCTCAAATGGTGCTGAGTGAGATCACATGGTGTGGCTAGACCATGAGATCAGGGTGCCTGATTAAACTCCAACAACTTACGTCAAGCCTAGATCTTCCACTTTACAATTTCCACCCATTGTGTCTAGTTCTACCCTTGGAGCCAAGCAAAACAAGTGTAATCTTTCTACACAGCAGGTCTTCAAATGCAGACAAGCTCTCGATTTATGTAAGTGGACTGTTACACAGACTTCTATGTAAAGCAATTTCTACATAATGTAAATATGCCCACAGTTCAAGGACACATGGGGGGCCAAGGACAAACACAGTGTCCAAGTTCAGAGAGATGGAAGACAGACACGCCAGGCAGACATGTGGGCAGAGCAGGGAAAAGGTCTTGTCTTCTGCACTGGAGGTCTCAAGCCAAGCTCCCAATATGGTCATGGAAGTGCCAATGTCTCTGTCCCTTGGTCTTCTACTTTCACTTAGGGGGGTTTTTTAGGTTGGGTTTTATTTTGGCAGGGGGATGGGAGGCCGTGGAGTGAGAGCTGAGGGGTGGGAGCAGAGAAAGCACAGCACAGTACTGTGCAATAAAATTAACATAGTTTTATGCAAAATTACATAAAGCAAGAACTGCCTGTACTTGATCACTATTATTATGTCCCCCCTGAGTCTACTCTTCTCCAAGCTAAGTATCATAGTCCCTTAGAGAGGAACTAGGCATGCACACTGTGCAATGACTGACTTTGATAGACTTGGCCCTTCTCAGCAATGCAAGGATCTAAGACAACTCCAAAAGACTCACGATGGAAAACGCTATCCCCATCCAGAGAAAGATCTGCGGAGTCTGAATGCAGATGGAAGCATACTATTTGCACTCCTTTTCCTTTGCTGTTGCGTTTTATTGCTTCATTCTCGTGGTTCCTCCCATTAGTTCTAATTGTTCTTTACATCATGACTAATGGGAAAATATGTTTATATGAATATGAAAATATGAATGTATAAGTAGAGCCTATATCAGATTGCATGCCATCTTGTAGGGGGAGGAGAGGGAGAGGGAGAAAATTTAAAATTCAAAATCTTATCGAAGTGAATGTTGAAAACTAAAAATTAATTAATTATTTTTAAAAGAGATATTGGGAAAGCAAAAAAAAAAGAGGAACTAGGCATCATATTGACAACCTCCACCATCCTGATTTGCTTTCTAGATTTTCTCCAGATTGTGAATGTTTTTCCCTAAAATGTAGTGTCAGGATGATACACTGGATGTGATCTGCTTAAGTCAGAGCACATCAAAACTAACATCTCCATAGTCCTGGACACTATAACCCCCAATGCAGCCTAAAATTGAATTCATCTATTAGCTTGCTGGGTTGAATGACTCTATTATTCCATGTTTATAATCTCTCCCAACTTTGTGTGTCTGCAGATTTGATAGTCATGCCAACTATGACCTTATACAGGTCATTAATAAAGATGTTAAATAGCTAAGTGCCAAGCACAAATCCCTGGGGCTTGCTATTAAACATCATGCAACGTCAAATCATTAATAACTATGAACCATCCATTAACTCACTGTCAAATTCACCTAATTGTATTGTTGTCTAGCCCAAGTCTCTCCCTTTTTGCAATAAAAATTACATGAGAGACTATATATAAGGCTTTGGTAAAATCTAGGTTGGGGCAGCTAGGTGTCACAATGGATAGAGAGTCAGGTCTGGAGTCAGAAAGACTCATTTTCCTAAGTTCAAATCTGGCCTCAGACACCTACTATCTGGATGACCCTGGGTGAGTCACTTAATCCTGTTTGCCTCGGTTTCTTCTTCTGTAAAATGAGCTGGAAAAAGAAATGGCACACCATTCCACTATCTTTGCTGAGAAAATCCCAAATGGGGTCATGAAGAGTTGAACATGACTGAAAGGACTAAACTACAACAACAAAAATCCCAGGTAAAGTAATCTATAGGATTTCCCTGATACACCACATAATAACCCTGTTAAAAGAGAAAATATGATTACTCTGACATGACTTACTCTATATAAAAACACGTTGGATCTATGTGATCACCACTTCCTTTTCTAGATAATAAAAATAACTGACCCTTGTATAGCTTTTCTATACGGTTTGCACACTTATAGTTTGCAAAGCATTTTGCATCTATTATCTCATGTGACCTTCACTATATCGTTGGGAGGTAGGTCCTGCAGGTATTATTATCTGCATTTTGCAGATAAGAAAACTGAGACTTAGAGGTTCAAGGTGAGTTGACCCATTATCACTCAGCTAATGCTGGTAAAAGGATTCAAAGCCAGGTCCAGCGCTCTAGCCACTACATATCATTGCCTCTCAGATGTCTGTTAACCAACCCACTTTGCAGCATTTCGCTGGGAATTGTCAAACTCACTCAACACATCTGCAGATTCTATTCTCTCCTCTTCCTTAAATTGGGAAAACATCTGCCATTCTTTAGTCCTGGGTTCCCTCTCCCATTCTCCACACTCTTTCAAAGATGATTAACAGAGGCTCAGCCATCCCTTCTATTAGATCTTTCTGTTCATCTGAGACTGGTTCATTTGAATTCATCAAGGACAGTTAGGTGTTCTCCTACAATATTCTCATTTATTTTGGGCATCAATTTCCTATTGGTCATTTTTGTACTGTCCTTTCCATTCCCTCTGTCAAGGAAAACAGAAGTGAAGTAATAATTGAGCAGCTCTGCCTTTCTTCTGTCCTCTCTCACCATTGTCCTCCACCATCAGATCTTCCTCTTTTTCCCATACAGGTTTTCTTTGCTGTCCTCGGGTTACTTCACCAGCTTCGGCTCATTCTAATCATTTGTACCTCCAACAGTATCTCACAGGATCATACCATGGTCTGTTACCTGATCCTGTTTCCTTATTGAGGATGTAACTTTTAAAAAATTCAAGTTGGCTGATGATCTCTTGTGAATTCACATTGGTCTCTTTAGACAACTCCCCCTTTTCTTCCTCATTAGAAGTGTTTCTTTAGAATTTCGTTTTTGAAATCTTCCCATTCCTCCCTTGGTTGACTTCCTCTATAGAACTTTAGTCTATGGGATCCTACCTATACTTTACAGAATGCTTTGAAAACTGCTTTCCTAAAATCTACAATATTAGACTCATTCTGACTATACTCTTCTCTATCTTAAAATCCAAGATGGAGAGTTCATATTGAGACAGGCAGGTGGCCGTGTTCAGGATGGCAGACAGCCAGTACAAAGAAACACAAATTTAGGCTAGAGTAAAGCTATCCAACAGAGGAATGAACTGCCTCAGGAGGAGGTGGTGGAGTCCCCCTTAATAGAAGAAAAGCTGGATAAATTTTAGAGTAGATTCTCATTTAGATGCGGGTTGAGCTAGATGGCCCCAGAGCTCCCTTCCAGCTATGACTCTATGGTGCTGAGCCAGGCTGGGCCTGACAGATATGTGTCATCTGCCTTTGCAGAGTACTCCATTGTTCATGGAATGGAGTCTAAACTCCTTAGCCTGACATTCAAGACCCTTTACCATCAAGCTCTAGCCTTTTTCCACATTGCCCCCTTCCCTAACCTTATGCTCCAGACCAACCAGACAAATAATCACTGTTTTCTGAACACATCTCATGCTGTCTTGCCTCCAGAATCTTGTTCATTCCATTCCTTCTATTGGGAATATCTTCCTTCCCCCAGCTCTTCCAGTTGAAATTCTACCCTCCTTTAAGGCGCAGTTCAAATGCCAACTCTCTGTAAAACCTCCTCTGATTCTCACCATGCCCCAATCATTTCCCTCTTTTGAACACTAATAATGATGGGGTTATGTGCCCACCATCCAGTTTCCAGACCTTTGCCCCTTTTCACCAAAAGGAATTTGGCTCCCATTTGTTGACTCCCCTTATCTCCCTTCCAAAGCCTTAGCCTCGCTTTTTGATCTTATTCAAATGCACCTTTGCCCCTAGCCCTAAAAAGAAGTTTGTTCCAGAAAACCCTTAAACTTTTAGGTTCCTTATCTACTCTCTTTATTTCCCTTTGAAAGCAAACTTCTACCTTTCAGTTCCCTTCATTATCTATTCTCATTGTTTATTCAAATCTCTCAGACCTTCCAAAAGGAATTCTCACCTAGACTCTTTTTTCAACCACACCCCCCTTCCTCTGGCCACCCAAAGTTACTTCAGTGTATAAAAGATTCACTTTGGGCCCCATTTAAACGCTGAGCTTTTCTCATGCCCAAAAGGCTGAGACTGTCTCATGCCTGCTCTTCCTTATGGGTGTCACCTGTATTTAAGATCCACCTTAGCCCCCATTCAGATGCTGAGAACCTCTCTTGCCTAGAGGCTGAGGTTTTCTTATGCCCGCTGCTCCCTATGGGTGTTACTGATGTTTGGGTTCCTTGAGAGTCTGGCCTATATGCTTCATCTTTAATAAACTATTTTTCTGGCTGGAAGATTTGGGTTGAATTCTTTCAGACAAGCCTGCGTCGCAATCTGGGGGGTCCCAGCACCCCAAAACCTCTAGACCTCTTCAATACTATAGCATGCTCTTGGTATTTCTCTTTTGGAACCCATCACATTCTGCCTTGTATTATACTTATTTGTGAATAAGTATAATTCACCTCCCTTCAAGAGTATAAGCTTCTTGAGGACAAAGAACATGACTTATTCATCTTTATATTCCCCATAACTTCAAGTACAGGGTCTCAATTAACAGATGTTAGAATGAATTGAATTGATGGAGGAGATGGGGTTGCTGAAGAGACTTCTGACTGAGAGACACTGGACATACAGGCATACAGTAACAAAAACCAGGAACCACCGTGCTAAATTATGGTCTTAAAGACAGCAGGGAGGGTGGAAAAGGAAGGAGCCCCAACCTGTAGGAAATGGAATGAACAGAAGCAGGTAGATTTCAGAAAGCTTCCCAGGGGAGGGAGGTGTTTAGCAGGCTTTTCAAGGATGAGAAGGATAGGGCTTAGCAGAGAAGGAGTGGGTTATGTAAAGGGCAGGGAGATCCAGAGACAGAAAGGAGAGAAGAGAGGTGCAGTAGTGAGTTTGCCAGAAAATCATGGGACATGAGGGCAGTTTGGGGAAGGGGACAGTTGGGGAGAGGAACTTTGAAGGCCTGGATTAGGGGATCAAACTGGATATGAAAGGCAATAGAGGGTCACAAGAAGACAGCTGGTAGTAGGGTGGGAGGGAATGAGGCCAGGGGAACAGAGCTAAATATGCTTGAGGAGGGACCTCTGGGACCATAGCTGGTAGACTGTTAGTGTTAGAAAGAACCACAGAGATCCTCTAGTCTAACGCACTCATTTTATAAATGAAGATCCTGAGACTCAGAGGTGAAGTGATCTGTCCAAGGTCACAAAGCCAATAAGTGGTATAACCAGAGATACTCATCAACTGACCGATGGGGCTGGAGATAGCCGGTGGGGTGAGGAGAGCCAAGAGATGCAGAACTTAGAGGAAGCAGGATTCAACCAACTCCCCTGGGGTACCTAGCTTGATTGAAGCCCTATCTGGTTTATGCCAAGGTGGGGCCCTAGAGTGCAATCCTTCCTTATGCACCTAAGAAAAGGGGCTCACACAGGAAGTACAGGTTTGGGGCCTGATGACTACTCCATGGGCCCCCACACCCCAGATGCCCTTGGCACCTCTCATAAGAATAATAAATGGTCACTCATATTTTACAGTTCACAAAACAAGCAGCTTCGCTACCCGGTATGCTCACAATTACCCTATGGGGCAAGTGGAGGAGATACAACCATAACCAATTTACAGATAAGGAAACTGAGTCTCAGAGCTGTTAAATGACTTGTCTATAGTGGCAAAAGGATTTAAAAGCAAGTCTCCAGTACTCTACTATTGGGTAAGCCCAGGCTGCCAGCCATGTGGTGGTGACCAGGAGACACAACTGGTCTTAGCCTTGGGTGAGGAAAGATTGGGGAGGGGCCCAGGGAACATTCCAGGGAGGGGGAGTGGTTGTGGAGAGTGAGGAGGGGGCAGTCCAGGAGGGCTTGGAGGGGGGAGGGAGGCAAAGGCATCTTCATCCAGGCAGCAGCTGCTCCTAAATATGTTACAACTTGTCAAAGGGGCAGAAATAGAAGCTGAGTCCAGGGAGGGGGGTGGAAATGGGCTAGGGGGTTTCCCCCCAAGGGAGGGAGGTGGAGGAGATGGCTAAGGGACTAGGAGGACAGCAGGAGAGAAATAGGCAAGGATTGGGGGCGGGGCGGGGTGGACAGGGAGATTGCATAGGTTTAAAAGTGGAAGTGGAAGAGACAGTCTATTCCTGTTTCCTCATTTTACCAGTGATGATTCTGAGGCCCTGAAAGGAAAAGTGACTTGTCTAAGGTCACACAGCTAAGAAGTAGCAGGGACAAAATTCAGAACCAGGTCTCGACTCCTAATCTGGTGTTCTTTCCATGACACTACACTGCCTCTCAATTTGTCAGAGCTTGAAGTGGAGGGAGGTGTGTGTGTGTGTGTGTGTGTGTGTGTGTGTTAGGTGAGAAGATGGCAGGCCAGGACACTACAAGTGACAACTTGGCACCATTAAGATGAAGGGGACAAAGGCTTGGGAAGTGGGGGTGAGGAGGGACAGTCAAGGGTTCTAGATTAAGGGATCTCTAAGGTTCCTTCTAGCTTGGGGAGGAGACAGTGACACATGGGCCAGTGGGGAGCATGAAATATCTCACTTTACTGTTCTCTAGATCATAGCTCACAAATTTAGAGCTGGAAGAGACCTCAGAGGTCATTAACTTTAACCCTCTCATTTTACAGATGGGAAAACTGAGGCTGAGAGAAATTAAGTGGCTTGTGAAATCATGCAGACGGTAACTGTCTAAGGAAGGATTCGAACTCGCGTTTTTCTGGCCTACATTGCTCCTCTTACCTTTGAGCCAGCCTGCTAACCCTTTCCACGCAGGGTGGCCTCCTCTAGGCTCCTTCAGCCTCCTCCTCGAGCTCTCTTCATCTCATTGTTGGTATAGAACTTAGCTCTGTGGAGTGAGCTGCAGGTCCTGCTTTCAGTAGGACAGTAAAGAATGTACTGTATTTGGAATCAGAGGTTCAAATATCCGTTTCAGCTGCTTACTCCCCGGGTGACCTTGGTGAAAATATCCTAGCCTCTTTGTGGCTCAGTTTCCTCATCTGTTAAAAAAAAATGGGAGTCGGAAAAGATGAGCCCTGAGATCCTTTCCAGCTCTCCATCCTCACTCATAGTTTCAAGCTCCCAGTCCCTCCGTTTGTGAGCCACATAGACAGAAGCCTTGGCTGCTCCCCCATGCCCCGCTTCCCAGCCTATCTAACCCCCCAAGACCCCAGCTCCCTATCCTTCTCTTGCCACTCCCCCGAAGGTGAAAGAATCTTGGAGAATGAGCCTGGCTCTGGGTTTTGGATTCCAGGCACGCACAGCCGGGATTTCCCAACAGTCATCTGATTCCTTGTCCTCAGTGGAAACAATGTGTCGCCTCCTCTGATGGTCTCATCCCCACCCTCCCTCCCCAAGCGAAGAGGCTGAGGTCTGCTCCACCCAGGGGCAAGGCTGCAACTGTATCACCTAACTCAACTCAGGGTCTAGAACCTGAAAAGCTCAGGAAATCAGAAATCAAATCATGCCCTTCTTTCATTTATATGGGGTCCACTGGAAGTTTGAGACTCCTTGCCCGAGACAGCACTATGATCTTTGAAGAACACAATACTAGTGCCTAGAGAAAAAGAATGTCATCAGGAAAGCATAGAAAGTCCAAAACTACATCACTACATACCAGGACAACCAGTACACAACCAGAATAATGAAGTACACAAACTCACAATTTGGGAAAGTTGGAAGAATGAGAAAACAAGTGAAAGAAGATAGAGATATTATAATTTCAGAGATGCCTAAAACATGACCCCATAAGGGAAAAAAAAACTATAAAATACCCACAAGCAAGAACTTACAGGAAAAATCTAGCTGGTCACAAGATCAATTAGAATTCCTAGAAGAAATGAAGCAGGAATTGTAAGAGTTTAAAATGATATCATGGAGTATTATTTTAAAAAAAGAACAATTAACTCAGTAAAAAAAAAATAATAAAATTCTTTTGGAATAAGTGAGGAACACAAAATAGAGGGCTTCCAAACATTGTTAATAAAAAAGCTATGGCTCAGTAGAAACTTTTGAAATACAAACAGGGAGTCAAAAAAAACAACAAAAGGTTGATGCAAGGGAGCCATTGGAGGGGTTTTGTAAAGATGAAGTTTCATTCTATTGGGATAGGTGAGATAATACAGTATCCCCTCAGAACTTCAATGTCATCAAGGGTCTTAAAGGAAGTCAAATAAGAGAGAGGGCCTGAAAGTATGGTTTGATGATTGTGAAAGGATATGTGTGTGGCAGGCGGTGGGGGAACAGGGGTGGAAAATGATATGTTAGGGAAGAAATTGGAGGCACTGTTTATGCACTTATTATTTCACATGAGGACATAACATAAAATCCTATAAAAATAAGGATAGAGTGAGGGGAGTAGATATCACTTGGACCTCTCTTTCATTTGAACCTGTCAAATGAAAGTGAGTGAGAGAGAGAATATATGTATATATATATATATATATATATATATATATATATATATATACACATATATATATGTATGTATATATACATATATGTATATATATGCAAAGAAATAGAGATTCAAAGAAGAATTAATCATAATGAAAATAAGCCCTAAATGTGGGGGTAGATGGTAGATTAGGGCTTAAAAGACATGAAATTAATTTGAAGGGCCTGTGATCAGTGTAAGGGGAAGAGAAGAGCAGGGATGTGGAAGCTGATTGCATTAAGAATTCAACATTGGTCCTGAGCATACACTCATTCCACAATCCTCTTCTTCTTTATAAAGAAAAAGTAGGTAATTCATTATTGGTGTAGTTGTGAATTTATCCAACCATTCTGGAGAGCAATTTGGAGCTATACCCAAAGGGCTATAAAACTGCATAACCTTTGATCCAGCAATACCACTTCTAGGTCTGTATCCCAAAGAGATCATAAAAATGGGAAAAAAGACCTCCATGTACAAAATTATTCATAGCAGCTCTTTTTCTGGTGGCCAAGAATTGGAAGTTGAGGGTATGCCCATCATTTGGGGAATGGCTAAATAAATTATGATGTATGAATGTAATGGAATACTAGTATGCCATAAGAAATGATGAGCAGGGGTATTTCAGAAAAACCTGGAAAGACTAACATGAATTGATGCTAAATGAAATGAGCAGAACCAGAAGAACATTGTACACAGTAACAGTAACACTGTGCAATGATCAACTATGATAGACTTAGTTCTTCTCAGTAATTCAATGATCTAAGACAATTCCAAAAGTCTCATGATGGAAAATGCTATCCACATCCAGAGAAAGAACTGAAGGAGTCTGAATGTAGATCAAAGAATACTGTTTTCATTTCTTTAGTTTTTGCCATTTTTCCCCTTTTTTCCATTTCTTCTTTCACAACATGACTAATTGTGGAAATGTGTTTTATATTATTGCACATGTATAACCTTTATCGGATTGCTGCCATCTTGGGAAGGGGGATTGGAAGAAGGGAAGAAGAAAAATTTGGAACTCAAAAATTTTCAAAAAATGAATGTTGAAAAAACTGTTTTTACATGTAATTGGAAAAAAAAATACTATTAAAATTAATTTTCCTAAGGAAATTGAAGTAAAGCAATTAAGATATTTCTCCAGGGTCAAATACTTAAAAAGGATCTAAGGCCAGATTTGAATTCAATAGATAATGAGGTAATATTGGTACACAACATATATGCATTGAATGGAATTTCTTATGGAAAAAATAATAAATTAGTTATAGAGAGAAAGAGATACTGAATCTATGATAGATAGCTATTTAAATCTACCCCTTTCAGACAGAGATTATCAAAAAATAAACAAGAAAGAAGTTAAAGATCTAATTGTTTTTCTAATATAACTATTATTACTATTTCTCTTTGGTTTTCATCATTGTTCCTTTTGGTGTGTTTACTGTAGTATATGTGCTATCCTACGAGGCCTAACATTGTGCCATCTTCCCAAAATTCTCTAAATTGGATTATATAGTAGCTGTTTTATATTATGTTAATTTATGTATTCATATTTTTGTCAATATTCTATTTCTCCAAAATTTTCAGATTTCTTGGCATGTAACTATGTATAGTAGGTTGTAATGACTATTTTTATTTGTACTGGCTGACCTACATGTCCTTAATGTACTCTTTCCTTACCTGTGCCTTATATATTACGTCCTTTCCTAAAGATAGAGTTCAAGGGCCACCTTCCACACAATGTCTTTCTTGATCCCTCCAACTGCCTCTGCCCTCTTTCTTAACTATCTTGTATTTAACTACTTTTATATATATGTTTTAGTTCAATTCATATTCATATTTCATATATTTTTGTTTATGTTTGTTATGTCCTCCTATAAAATGTAACTTACTTACATATAAGAATTGTTTCATTCTTTATTTTCATATCCCCAGTTCCTAGACAAGAGCATAATAGGTACTTAAATAATTGTTGATTGATTATTACTTATGGGTTTCAACTTTACCTTGTTAATTATTTTTTTCCTAATTTGGTTTTCTTCCCTCTTCTTTTTAATCAGGCTGTCTAAAGATTTATCAATAGTGTTGATCTTATCCAAGAATAAATGAATCAATGAATCAATGAAAAAACCTTCATTAAGTGCTTACTTAATGCTAAGTATTACACTTAAGTGTCAGGAGTACAAGTAGAAAAAGGGAGATAAGCACTACTTGTAAGAAGATCTGTCTGATTAAGAGATATAACACATAAAAGAAAGTTTTAGCTCTTCCAAGCTGGTGGATGTCAGAAGAACATTTAAGTCACCATACCCTACCCTATGGAATAGACACATTTCTATACGGAGATGAGAAAGACCATGTCTGTCAAAGGTAAATATTGCTCATAATTTCCGTCATCATCCTCTGTAATACATGAATTTATAATCTAAATCAGCATTGCTCTTGGCTACTATATATTTCTCATTGGTATGAGGAGCACCCTCTTGGATGTAGACAATGACAGGCCAATCAT
>NW_020954576.1:51357931-51358032 GCF_900497805.2 Vombatus ursinus
CATGAATTTATAATCTAAATCAGCATTGCTCTTGGCTACTATATATTTCTCATTGGTATGAAGAGCACCCTCTTGGATGTAGACAATGACAGGCCAATCAC
>NW_020954576.1:51358072-51359002 GCF_900497805.2 Vombatus ursinus
GCAAGCCCTAGATGATTTTAGCTGGAATAAAAATAAAAGGTAAATGCATGGCAAGCAGAATAGTGAAGATGACAGGGGGAGAAGGTACCCTGACATGTAGGACAAGAGCCACACAGAGATATGACATTGGCAGGAATGCTGATGGCCATCACAAAGATATAAATGATGGAGAACAAATAGTGGTCTACATAATATTGTCAGTTCCGCTGGGTGGTACAGTGGCTGGAGCTCCTGACCTGCAGTCAGGAGGGCCTGAGGTCAGATTTGACCTCAGATCCTTACTAGCTACATGACCCTGGGCAAGTCATTGAACCTCTTTCTGACTCAGTTTCCTCATCTATAATATGAGAGATAAAAATGTTACCCAACTTCCAAGGTTGTTGTAAAACTAAAGTAAGATCATATTTTTGTTTACACCTTCTAAACCTTACAAACCATAAAATGTTGGATAAATGCTAGCTATTATTGTTATTCTCTGAAGGTCTGTGAAAAAGTGGAACCATGTTCATTATTAGTTTTTTTTAGCTGCTTACATACCAAAATCTCATCAGTTAGTCTTATTTTGAAACACCATTGAATACTTGGGCCTAGAGATTTTTCCACAAATGCCTATGAATTGGTGTCTGTCTGTTAACTGAGAAAGGCAGCAGGATTGAAGAAACTTGATATTATGTAATCATAGTCCCAGAACACTGACAAAAGTGTTTAAGTAGTCTATCGCATGCCCTTGAGATAGGACCACACTTTGCCTGTCAATTTCCATAAAACTCAAGTTAGCTTGGTCACAGTACAAATAATTAATATTTTGCTTCAGCAAAAGTTGCAGTTTCTTCTTAAATGCCTTTGATTCTATAAGGAAAGAAAGAACAGTTATAACATATTTTATCCGCAGGCTGTAGATTAAAATGAAGTATAACTCAAAAAATGAAA
>NW_020954576.1:51359034-51359133 GCF_900497805.2 Vombatus ursinus
TTCTTCTTAAATGCCTTTGATTCTATAAGGAAAGAAAGAACAGTTATAACATATTTTATCCTCAGGCTGTAGATTAAAATGAAGTATTCCTCAAAAAAT
>NW_020954576.1:51359243-51446615 GCF_900497805.2 Vombatus ursinus
AAAGAAAGAAAGAAAGAAAGAAAGAAAGAAAGAAAGAAAGAAAGAAAGAAAGTTAGTTTTGCTGCAGGGAAGATGGGAAGGGCCCAAAATCCTAAGAGTTTAGTAATAGGGCAGATGTCAAGACCCAGAGGTCCTTAGGTTATATAAGTTAATAAGTTGACAGTGATAGCAGACTGCAGGGCACAGTGGTAGGCAGGCATGAAGGCCTGACAGATTTAATGGGTTCTGAGATAACCTATACTTCAGGGAGGAGGAGAAGGGGAAGGTAGCAAAAGGACTAGGGTAATCCCAGTAGTGGTGATTCTGCCTACTGCTCAGTCTTCCAGTATGGCCCAGCCTAGGAGAGAGGAAGACAAAGAAGACAGGGGATCCTGGGTGGTGGTGGCTTTCTCCTCCAAGAATAGGCTTTTGCTTTTACTTATAAATTCTATAGCATTGTTGGTTTCTAATTTATCAAGTTTTTCCTCTAATTATCAATGTACTCCTTGATTCATACATCAGGATTTCCTCTTTTGTTCCTTATTTTCAGGTGTTGGTTTTCTAATTTTTAAATTTTATATTCAGTTAATTAACATATCATAATAATATTATTTTCTATTCAATTGATTTATATTCAATTTATTTGATATTTATGTTCATTTTTGTTAATGTTTTTAGCAGTATAATTATTTTTTCCACTAAAGATTGCTTCAACTACAAATCAGAAAATCTAGTAGCTAGATTTCTTTCAAAAGCTGATTACATAAAGTTGACACAAAGTAAATCACTAGTGATCTCTTGGTTTATTGACTGTTATTGCTCTCTCCCTACACTACAGAACAATCCTTCTTCATTTCACCTTGAGATACCAGTCAAATAGTTGAATGTAACTTTATATTGAAGAAAATAGAGATGCATTTTTAAAAATGGGTGGAGTTAGCTTTGTGAATAAGAAGGCTCCATAAGTTAACAAATTTAAGAACTCCTTAAGGATTTAAACAGTGACAGGTTTGTTGGAACGTAAGAACTTTTTTTTAATTAATAAATTTATTTATTTTTAGTTTTCAACATTTACTTCCACAAGATTTTGAGTCCCAAATTTTCACCCCATCTCACCACTCCCTGCACCCCAAGATGGCATGCATTCTGAATACCCCTTCCCCTAATCTGCCCTCTCTTCTATCTCTCCCCTCCCTTCTCTTATCCCCTTCCCCTTCTATTATCCTGTTGGGCAGGATAGATTTCTGTATCCCTTTTCCTGTATTACTTATTTCCCAGTTGCATGTGAAACATTTTTTTTAACCATGTATTTTTAAAACTTTGGGTTCCAAATTTTCTTTCTTCCTCCCTCCCCACCCACCCTCATTGAAAAGGCAAGCAACTCAATATAGGTTATACATGTGCAGTTATGCAAAACACTTCCATAGTAGACATGCTGTGAAAAACTACCTCTATTTCCCTTAATCCTATCCTGCCCCCCCATTTATTCTATTCTTTCTTTTCACCCTGTCCCTCCTCAGAAGTAGTTGCTTCTGATTACCCCCTTTCCCAATCTGCCCTCCTCTCTATCATCTCCCTATTCTCTTGTCCCCTTCCCCCCCCCACTTTCCTGTAGGGTAAGACAGATTTCCATACCCAATTGAGTGTGTATGTTATTCCCTCCTTAGGTCAAATCCTATGAGAATAAAATTCACTCATTCCCTCTCACCTTCCCCCATTTCCCCTCCACTGTAAGAGCCTTTTCTTTTCTGTTTTTTATGAGATAATTTACCCCGTTCTACCTCTCCCTTTCTCCTTCTCCTAGTATAATCCTCTCTCACCCCTTAGTTTTATTCTCCAGATATCACCCTTTCATCTTCAACTCACCCTCTGCCTTCTATCTATTTATCTATCTATATCTATATCTACATACATATATATATAATATATATATACATGCATATAATTTTTTCCCTCCAACTACCCTAATACTGACAAAGGTCTCATGTGTTATAAATATCATCTTTCCATGCAGGAATGTAAACAGTTCAACCTTAATAAGTCTCTTATGATTTCTCTTTCCTGTTTACCTCTTCATGCTTCTCTTGAGTCTTATATTTGAAAGTCGAATTTTCTATTCAGCTCTGATCTTATCATCAAGAATCCTTGCAAGTCTCCTATTTCACTGAATGACCATCTTTCCCCCAAAGGGTTAACTCAGTTTTGCTGGTTAAGTGATTCTTGGTTGTAATCCTATCTCCTTTGCCCTCTGGAATATTATATTCCATGCCCTGTGGTCCTTTAATGCAGAAGCTGCTAAATCTTGTGTTATCCTGATTGTGTTTCCACAATACTTGAATTGTTTCTTTCTGGCTGTTGTAATATTTTTTTCCTTGACCTGGGAACTCTGGAAGTTAGCTCCAATATTCCTAGGAGTTTTCCTTTGGAAATCCCTTTCAGGAGGAGAACGGTGGATTCTTCCAATTTCTATTTTGGCCTCTGGTTCTAAAATATCAGGATAGTTTTCCTGGATAATTTCTTGAAAGATGATGTCTAGGCTCTTTTTTTTGATCATGGCTTTCAGATAGTCCAATAATTTCTAAATTCTCTCTCCTGGATCTATTTTCCAGGTCAGTTGTTTTTCCTATGAGATATTTCACATTGTTTTCTAATTTTTCATTCTTCTGTATTTATTTTATAGTGTCTTGATTTCTCATAAAGTCACTAGCTTCCAATTTCTCTATTCTAATTTTTAAGGAAGTATTTTCTTCGGTAAACTTTTGTACTTCCTTTTCCATTTGGCCAATTTTGCTTTTTAGGACATTCTACTCCTCATTGGCTTTTTGGACCTCTTTTGCCATTTGGGTTAGGCTATTTTTTAAGGTGTTATTTTCTTCAGTATTTTTTTGGGTCTCCTTTAGCAAGCTGTTGACTTGTTTTTCAAGATTTTCTTGCATCACTTTCATTTGTCTTCCCAGTTTTTCCTCTATGTCTCTTACTTGCTTCTCAAAATCCCTTTTGAGCTCATCCATGGCCTGGGACCAATTCATATATTTCTTGGAGGCTTTGGATGTAGGAGCTTTGACTTTGTTGTCTTCTTCTAGTTGTATGTTTTGATCTTCTTTGTCACCTAAGTAAGATAATATAGTCTGACTCTTTTGCGCTGCTTACTCATGATCCCAGCCAATTACTTGATTTTTAAACTCTTTGTTAAGATAAGAGTCTGCTTCCAATGTGGAGAATGTACTGTCCCAAGCTTCAGGGGTTTGTACAGCTGTTTTCAGAGGTACTTCTAGGGACCTGTAAATTTTCAGTTCTTCCAAGGTGGTATGATAAGGCGTGGGCTGTTTCCTCTCCACTGCCACAACAAGCTCCACCATGCCAGCACTCCTCCTTGCCCCAGGACCACTCCTCAGAACTGTGACCCAGATCCAAGCTTGGGCAAAGCAAGAGACTCCTGCCTTAGCACTGGCAGAGAGATCCCTGCAATCCCCCTCTGATCAGCCACTTGATTCCCCCTCAGTCTGTGGGCCAGAAGCTCAGGAAACAGCCTCTGTCCCGGGCTGCCCTCAGGACTTGCCGCTGAGACCTAGCTCCTCTTTCAATGCAGTCACAGAGTTTTCCCACTGACCTTCCAAGTTGTCTTCATGGGTTGAGAAGCCTGGAAAATTCCACAGCTGCCAGTGATTCAGCCCTCTGAGGCCTGCTCCAGGATTGCAGTGACCTGTGCGCCCACGCCAAACTGTGCTCCTCTCCCCCAGCACGATATAACTTTCTGATCAATGATCTAGGTTGTCTTGGGCTGGAAATTTGTTTCATTCTGTCTTTTTGTGGGTTCTGCTGCTTTAGAATTTTTTTTTGCTGCATCTTTTTTTTATTAATTTATTTTGATTTATCAATAATCACTTCCATATGCTTTTGAGTTTAAAATTTTTCTCCCCCTTCCACCCCAACGCCCTCCCCAAGATGGCACACAATCTCATATAGGCTATACATTTACATTCATATTAAACATATTTTCACATTAGTGATGTTGTAAGTAGAAATTAAAACCAATAGGAGGAACCATCAGAAAGAGGAAACAAAACTCAACAGAAGAGAAAAAAAAACAATTCGGCTTCCATAGTTCTTTGTTTGAGTGTGGATAGTATTTTCCATCACAAGGCCTCTGGAGATGTCTTAAATCCTTGTATTGCCAGGAAGGGTTATAGAACTTGTTTAGAGTCATTTTTTATAAGTATTTGGAGGGGTTTGGGGGAGAGTTCAAGCAAGTCACTGCTTTCACTCTGCTATCTTGGCTCTGCCCCAGAATATAAGAACTTTATAATGGCTAAGTCATTCATTGTCTCTGCCTTCAACAAAATCATTTGATAACTAAACAGTTCTTCCTCTCCCTGAATTCAAACAGATACAATCACACCTCATTTTATTGTGCTTTGTTTTATTGCATTTCACAGATACTGTCAGGTTTTGTTTGTTTGTTTTTAACAAATTGAAGATTTGTAAAAACCCTGCATTGGTGTCATTTTTTCCAACAGCTTGTGCTCACACCGTGTCTGTCACATTTTGGCCATTCTTGCAATATTTCAAACTTATGCATTACTGCTATAACTGCTTTGGTGATCCGTGATCAATGATCTTTGAAATTATTATTGTAATTGTTTTGGGGTGCCAAAAACTATGCCCATATAAAACAACTAACTAATTAATAAATGTGTGTCTTCTGACTGCTCTGCTGAATGCTGTTCCCCATCTCTCTCCTTCTCCTCAGGCCTACCTTTTCCATGTGAAACAACAATATTGAAGAATTTACATAAATTTGGTTGATAAAACAATGTCAGGGTTTGAGAGGATTGACTTCAATTTGGAAAGTTTTATTGTGGGTAAAATGTTATCAAACATCATTGTATGATTACAGAGAAATCTTCCATGGAAAGAAGAGTCAATAAATTCAGCAAACTTCATCATTATCAATAATTTGCCACAACCATGCCAACCTTCAGCAACTACCACCCTCATCAGTCATCAGCCATCAACATCAAGGCAAGATATTCCATTAGCAAAAAGATCATACCTCGCTGAAGTCTCAGATGATAGTTAGTGGGGTTTTTTTTTTTTACCAATAAGGTATTTTTTAATTAAGGTATGTACATATTTAAGATATGATATCATTGCACAGTTAATAGGCTAGAATATAGTGTATATATGACTTCTTATTTGCACTGGGAAACCAAAAACTTTGTGTAATCTGTTTTATTACAATATTTGCTTTACTGTGGTGGTCTGGAACTGAACCCACAATATCTCCAAGGTATGTCTGTACATTGGAGAGACTGGAAATCATAGCAATGCAAATCTAACCATAACCCTAACTCTAATTCCACTACAGTTCTGTGGAACTTAGGGGCTTTCATAAAACAAACATGCTGACAAGGAATACTAAGAACAATACACCTTCATTACAGACACATTTTAAGACATACAAATAAAAGTATGAGATTTAACTTGAGATAGCCAGAAGCATGAGGTGGTGAGGCCAAGGGAGGAGGGCTTCTGGGAAAAGAATATATTTCTGTATGTCAGTCACCAGAAGAATAAGGATACAACTGTGTCCCAATCACCGAATGGGTTTTGTCAGATTTTGGGTGCAATGATATTGAGCACAGAAGAAGCAGAAGGTTGTTGATGAGGGTAAGCAGGTCTGATCACGTCACTTACTACTCAATTAAGTCCACTGGCTCCCTATCACCTCCAGGATCAAATATAAAATCCTCTTTTGAACATTCAAAGTCCTATATAATCTATCCCATCCTCCTTTCTAGTTTTCTAGTCTTCTTACACTTACCATCCCCCAACACTTTCCCTCCCTTCTCTTGTACCCTATCCGCACCCTCCCCACATTCTCTGTTGTATTTCTTGGATGAATCATTCCATTTTCTAAATCTCAGCATTTTCACTTCTTGTCCCCCCTGCCTGGAATTCTCTCCCTCCTCCCACCTATTTCCTGACTTCACTGATTTCCTTCAAGTCACAGCTAAAATCCCACCTTCTACAGGAAGCCTTTCTTAATCCCTCTCAATTCTAGTGCCTTCCCTCTGTTGAATCCTGAATATATCTTGTTTTTACACAGCTGTTTGTATGTTGCCTCCTCCATTAGACTTTGAAGTCCATGAGAACAAGGACTATTTTTTGTCTTTTGTTGTATCCCCTGCACTTACCCCAGTGCCTGGAACACAGCAAGTGCTTAATAAATGTTGATTTGATGAATTTCCTAAACATTTAGCATTCCTCTTAGGTCAATATTTTTTCTGTCCTTATACTGTTCAGCAAAACAGGCAAAGCTAGGTGATACTACAGCAAGGGGCAAGACTTCTCTCAGGCATAATTTTTAATGGGACATTCAGGGGATAAAAAAAATAGGATGAGCTATGAGGCCACTCCATGTAAAGCATAGGGTGGGTAGTTTTTCATGTGAGATTCAGTTCTAGAGAGTTCCAGAAAGGGGGAAAGACAAGGGTGGTAGGAAAGAAGAAATGGGGTATGTCCAGAGCAGAGGCAGCTGGACACACAGGATCTATGTGGATGGCAGAGGGCAGAGCTTTCTCTGGATTACCATCACCATCCACTTACCTGTAGCAGGTACCATAATATCACATCACAGATTAGAAAACATAGACCTATGGGTTTTTCTTCTTGGCTCATGCTTCCTCATTTTCGCTGATTTCAAGGCTCAGCTTGCTTTGTCTGGACTGACCTGTCTCAGACCTGTTTGGCACACCTCAAATTCTCTCTCCTCACTCCCTTCCATTCAGTATACACAGAGAGTATGCTGCCTCCACCGCAAACTCTCTGTCGATGTACACTTGACCCCAAAGCTGAAGTAGTGGATACAGTGCTAGGCCAGGAGTTGGGAACACCTGAGTTCAAATCCAGCCTCACACACTTACTAGCTATCTGACCCAAAACAAGTCAATTGACTTCTGTCTGCCTCAATTTCCTCAACTGTAAAGTGAGAAGGATAATAGCACCTACCTCCTAGGGTTGTTGTGAGGATCAAATGAGATAATGTTTATGAAAAGGTTAACATAACGCCTGACTCATAGTAAGCCCTTAGTAAATTTTGGCTCCTTCTCCCTGCTCACCAACACCCAACACTTTCCAGTTCTGGAACCATGATTTGTGATCAAATAAACTCTGCCACTGTGGCTAAATTGCTTGTGTCCATCTATTCACATGAGATCCACTCACCATTCCTCCAATATTAGAGTGCAAGTGTATGACTGCGACTCTCATAAATCACTCTGCACATGTAAATTATAATTCTTGTTAAAGGTATAAAAGGTAAGCTTCACTGATGATCAAGAACTGTTCTTATGAGGAAGGAAACAAGCATTTATTAAGTGCCTAATATGTGCTAAGCATTTTACAAGTATTATTGCATCTGATTCTCACAACAACCCTGGTAGGTAGGTACTATTATTATCCCCATTTTACAATCAAGGAAACTGTGGCAGAGAGAGGTTGAGTGACTTGGCCAGGATCACACAGCTAGCTGGTGTGTGAAGCTCGATTTGAATTCAGGTCTCCCTCACTCCAAGCCAAGCACTCTGTCCACTGCACTACCCACTTGACTAATGGTGGTTCTTCTAAGAAGTCACTAATTTCAGAATGAAAAGGGTAAACAGAAAGAATTGCAATTCCTGGATCATAGTAAGCTAAAAACTAAGGTAAAGAAGACATCAGCAGAGTCAGTGTGGAAGGATCTGAAGTCTAGAAGATTTGTCTGTGGGATTCCTTAAGGAAATGTCCTCACACAGACAGGCATAAGACCCAATGCAAAGAGAATTTTGACTCCTCTTAATCCATTTCCACCCCTCCTCTCAACCTTTATAACTTCCTAGAAAGATATCCATTAGTTGCTTGTCAAAGCTACACCTGTTTCTGGGTAAAGCTCTACATTCTCATCATCACAATTATACATTATATTAGAAAAGTGCTCTGTGGGGTTCAAAATGATTGGACGTTTGCACCAAATAGTCTAGTTGAACTAAGAGCTAGAAAGAATGATCTGGTGCCATGGACAAAACAACAACAACTAAAGTATAAATGGGCAGCCTCTTCATCCTGTTGCAGTCCATCTCCCTACTCTAATTAGCTAATAGTTCTACCTAGTACTATCCTCTTTTCTTACAACACAAGGAACTGGGGCTGGTTGTTCCAAAACTGAGATTGACAATACTGGTCATGCCAACCTGTGGCTGGATTTTAATTTTTACAATAAGCAGTATCTTTAATATGGTTCATTTCTTTTGCTTACTCATTTCTTTGGTCTCTTTTTTTAAAAATAGTTTTTGAGGATTTGTAGGAATTCTGATAATTAGATATTTTCTCTCTCATGTTAATTTGGTAAATAACCATGTGATACATTGTCACATCTTTTTTTTTTGGTTGTTGTTACATTGACTCATAATGTAAATACTCCATTTTTAAATTTCACTGGTCACAGGTTTATACCCTGCTTGGACAACTAAAATGTAAGGTTCTTAAGATCAGGGAACATTTCCTATACTTCTCTGAACCTCTCATAATGTCTTATACCTTGTAGATATTAAAAAAAAACATATTATGAAACAGGCACCTGGACCATGAATAGGTAAACTTGTTTGACTTGAAATCTTCATCACTAGAGATAATCCCCACATCAGTGAGATAGATTCCATATTTCTTGGAGTATTACAGTTTTGTAAACCTTAAGGTACCATATAAATGTTAGTTTCATTATTTAACTTCGGATACATTTTCTTCTTCTGAATTACCTTGTAATTTAGAATTTACCTTGTATCTTTTTCTGGCTCTTGGGTTTCATTTGAAATTAGAATCATCTTCACAGGGTCATGGGGCTTATAAATTTAGAGGTTGAGTCACGTCTACTCTCTTCATTGTATACAGAACTCTACTAATGTCCAGAGAGATTATCTGATAGGCCCAATGTCACACAAGTAGCAGAGGCAGAATTTGGGCACAAAATGTTAAACTCTCAATTAAGTGGTTTTTTTTTATTTTTGTTTTTGACACAGAGACAGATGAGAAGGAAGTCTAAGGTACACTATAAGTAGAAAAATGGATACATATAAATGTCATTTAATGGAGCCAGATTCCAACAGAGAGTGACTATCCCATTTCTGATCAAGAGCATATGCATCACCCTGACTGTCCTAATAGAAACTACAAGTATATTTATTGGCCATATGCCACCAAATTATAGAGAATATGACTGGGCTTACATCTAGAGTGTTGGCTCACATGAGGTCATGGAAGAAAAGAAGGTGCTGGAATGAAATCCCAGGAATTCTCAACTCCATACTTAATTCCTAACTCCACAATATATTCCAGACCCTGAGCTCAGCTCTGAGGGGTCATTTAATATTATGTTCCTTCTCTCCACTATGAATGGAACTGCACTTGAGCTGAGGGGTCCCTGTTCTTTCAGATGGGCTAAGATTCACTAATTTCAACCTCTTTCTTTCCAGTGAAGATGAGAACTGACTAGGACACAGATCTGACTGATGATGAACCATAATCACTCAATACCAGGATTCCAATACTGTGTAATATTCCCCATGTACACACTTGATAGGACCTAAAGTAGGGAGAAAAGAAAATAAGCAACATTCATGAACCCCCTAGGTTAGGGGCCATCCCTCTCTTGATTGTCTTAAGGATCTTTCTCAGGGTCTTTCCACAAACTCAACATTCATACAAAGGTCTCCTCCGAAAAGAGATGTTAAGACGTAGAGACATACTCACCTGGCTGGTCTGCTGCCCTGGCACAGGATACAGCTGTGACAGGCTGCATGGGGAAAGGAGAGGAGGCTGGAGAAGAAGTTATAGGAACAGAACAGTCTGAACTCATCTCCCCCTGGTACTATAATTTTCATTTCACCTTTCAGAAAACTGACACTGTGAGGGAGGGGGATATCTGGGACATCTCTAAGGAAAGAACAAACTTGTCCCATGTGAAAATCACTATCAGTAGTGACTCCTAATCAATTACAATCTCCCAAGGAATAATGGGAAACAGATGGAAGAGGAAACTTTCTGCATCTGTACTATCTAGGATTCAAGGTCAGTTTAGATCCCAAGGCTCAGCATATCTAAAGTACTGGGAGGCCCTTTGCTTCCTGGTCCTCAGAAATTAGGAGTTGAAAGTGTATGCCTCGTGTAGGGAATGTATTGAGTGGGCCTCAACCTAGGATTTCTTGAGATAAGGTTACTGGTCATCTGTAGAGGGTAAATTCAACCCAGCAAAGTCTTATATGAACTGATACAAAGCAAAGTGAGCAAAACCAGTAGAATATCGTACACAGAAACGGCAATATTATAAAGATGATTGGGGCAGCTAGGTGGCGCAGTGAATAGAGCACCTGCCCTGAAGTCAGGAGGACCTGAGTTCAAATCTGGCCTCAGACCAAACACTTGACACTTACTAGCTGTGTGACCCTGGGCAAGTCACTTAACCCCAGTTGCCAAAAAAAAAAAAAGATGATCAACTGTGAAAAAATTTGCTACTCTGATGAAGACAATGATCCAAGACAATTCCAAAGGACCTATGATGAAAAAATTTATCTCCCTCCAGAGAGAGAACTAATGAACTCCGAAGATTGAAGTATGCTTTTTAAACTTTCTTTATTTTTTTGTTTAGTGTGTATGTTTTATTTTGTACCATAGCTAATATGGAAATATACCTTGCAGTCCTCACATGTATAATTGATGTTACATTGCTTGCCATTTTAAGGACTGGCAAAGGGGCAGGTGGGAGGGAGAGAATGTAGAAATCAATTTTTTATGAATATTAAAAAATTTTACATCTTATTGAAAAATATTTCATGAAATAAATAAAAATATATTTTAAAAAGCAAAAATTCAATTCTTCCCAGCCCCCAAGTGCCTGATTACCTTCTTCAGGCACTCAGATTTTGAAACTATGATAGCCTAGCCCTCATGGTCTTAACTTAGTCATCATAGTACTCTAACATCAAGTGAACCCTATCACCTCATCATTCACCATCCTCTGGTGGAAATATTTCCAGTTCTCTTTCCCTTAATGTCCATGCTTCAGAGTCACTTGTTTTGAAAGGGAGAAAATGCCTATGTCTCTCTGTATTCTCATCCCTATCCACCTTAGTTCCAATGCCTCTACAATCCATATCATTTTCTGCCTTCCCATCCCAATGTATCCACTGGAAACCTCATATAATTGTTAACAATCTCTCCCTTGATATTAGGTTCCTTCACCCTCTTCTATGATCTTTGGATATCAGAAACCTGCCTCTCTCCCAAAGATGCTACATCCTTGGAAGTTCTCTCCAGGTTTATGAGCTCTTTTTCTTGCCCTCCTAAAGCATTGGCCAAAGAAGAAGAATAGGCATACTCCTTCCTCTGTTCTCTCACTTCCATATCTTGTCCACCTTTTTCACCTTTACCCAGAAGCTATATTTGTTCTGTATTGACAGTTGAGGGCAGGGGGCTAACAATGAGGAGAAGGGGGCAGGTAGCTGGACCTATACATAGATGAGAAATGAATGATGTCCACATCCCTGTTGTCCTATGGTGAATAGAACCTGTCTTCCTCCTCCTTTCCCTTTCACCCAGGACCATAGCTCTCTTTTCTCCTTCACCAACCACCCCCACCTAGTATCTTATACACAGGGCTGGTCCTTTAAGGGGTGAGATGTTATTTGATTTTCTACATTCCTTATTCCATACTTTCTCACCTCTTCTCAGGTGATCTACACTACTACCTTCCTCCCTCCCTCTCATCCTCCTAAATTTCTGAGGATCCAAAATTGACTCAATATATCCTTCCCCTCTCCTCCCATTGTTCTTTTATTTTTTTTTTATTTTTAGGCAATTGGGATTAAGTGACTTGCCCAGGGTCACACAACTAGTAAGTGTCAAGTGTTTGGTCTGAGGCTGGATTTGAACTCAGGTCTTCCTGAATCCAGGGCCAGTGCTCTATGCACTGCACCACCTAGCTGCCCCTATTCCCATTGTTCTTAATCTGGCAACTAAGAACTTTTAAAAAAATATATTTTAATAATTGTATTCCATATCATTGATTTCCTTTGCAATTCTCTATATATCTATATAATATTTATGTATTTTAAAATGTTATTATGGGAATGCTTCCATAGGCTTCATTATGCTGTCAAAGGGGTCCATGACATAAAAAAAAACAATTAAGACCTTCTGCTCTACTCAGAGGCCATCATTCCTCATGAAAAAGAAAACAAAATAACAAAAAAGTGGGGAGAGTATTTCATCAAAAGTAATTAACATGTCAACCAAGTCTTTAGCATATGCAATGTTCCAAACCCATAGGCCTCCACTTCTGTTTGAATAAAAGAGATATGCATTTCCTCAGTTTTTCTCCAGGATCAAGCTTGGTGATTAAAATTAAATAGCTTTATCTGGTTTTGAGAGGGGAAATTTGAGGTCCCACTAGAATAGTTTTACTGTCTGTTTCCTTCTGTAACTCATTTAATTTCTTTAAAAACTTCAATGCTCTACTGTTTGGTACATATGAAACAAGAATTTATTAAGCACTTACTATGTGCCAGGTACTGTGCGAAGCACTGGAGATGCAAACATAAGCACAAGGAAAGAAGGCCCCCCTGACTAGTATTGCTTTGGATGTTCAGAAATTCAGGAATAAGATCTGGAGAAGAATGAAGGCTAGTTTAAGTGCTTCCAAAAAATGGAGGGTCTAGGAGGAATTCATCAATGGGAGAAGGGAAGCCTGCTTTACAGAGAAATATCCAGAATAAGCAGGCTACATGTTTGATAGGTCTTTCAAGAACTAGGAGGCCATAGCTACTTAGGGAAGTTCTAGGTAAATAGAAAACTATTGCATTTTTTTTAAAAGTCAGAGTTAAATGATATAAAATTATAATAACCAGTCTTGTCCCCAAAGTGATATGAAAATTAACCTCCATTTATTTTTGGCAGAGTAAGAGAATGAGGGGCATGGAATATTTCATGTAATGATAGAATTTAATGGTATTTATATGTTTTTGTTTTATTTTTCTTCTTTCTTTTTATTTTTTGTTATAAGAGACAACTTTCTGGGAAAGGAAGGTGGAGGGCACTTTGGGAAATGAAGAATGATGTAAAAATACAAGGTAATAACAAAAGTTTAAATAATAAAGTGTGATTGCTGCAGATGTTTTAGTTTATTTTGGATATTCCCTTCTGTCTTTGACCTCTATTTGAGTCAAATGGCATGGACATTTTGCATATTTTAGCATAAATTCTACATATCTTAGAATGTTTGAATAATTCACAGAGTCACCAACAGTGTTAATGATCCTGTTTTCCTCTCACTCCCAAACCTTAACTATTTCCATCTTTTGGCACTCAAAAATTTGTTGACCAGGAGCTCAGTCCCTCTCTTTCTCCCATCTTCAATCTCTTTATACATACTGGTTCATTCCCTACTACATTTAAATATCCCTAAGTCTAAAAAAAAATATTTTATCTCTTTGAATGGATAGTCATCCTGCTAGTTAAGGCTCTGATTATCGGCTTGATAGAAAACTGTACAAGCTGGAAGAGTTGTGAGTTTGGGCAAATTATGACCTCCCTGGGCCTCAATTCCTCATCTCTAAAATAAGAGTGTGGGACTAAATTATATCTAAGGTGTCTTCCAGCTCTTTATGTATAACATATTATTTTGTGATAAATCAGGAATTCTCCATCAATGTGACTATGAAAGTTCAACTAGAACACCTAGCAATGACTTTGTTGCTACTATCTGACCTCTTCCCTCCAAACCCTCTACACAATACTCTGCTTGGGTTATCTGGTAGGTCCTTAGGACGTTCTCCCTCTGGCATGAGACTTGTGAAGCAGATTCAGAAACGACCATGATTCTTCAAAATATAAATTCCTTTAAGGCAAATACTCTTGTTTTTGTCTTTGTATTCTTGAGTTTCTGTCAGGAAAAGTCAAGGATGACCTACAGCAGGTCAGATGGCCCCCATATGGAGACTTTGTTGAGACAATGAGAACTGAATAGAATGAAAGGCATGGATGATTTATCATCTGCATCATTGGGGGAACCCCAAAATCAATGAGATCACAGGTCCATTAGAGTACCGATTATCCTAAGTATCTTAATTTTTTAATGGACTTGTGATTCAATCAGAAAAGGGATAGGCTTAAAAATGTTTTTTTTTTAATTTTAATTCCTAATTTGGGAATACTAAATGCTATTTAGAAGGTATAAACACTATCTTTTTCCCCCATACACATCAGCATCATTGTGTCCATACAAGGGCTGGATATCCAAGGAAAGTTCTACAATAAAATATGCCTTGCAATCTCCCACACTCATTCTCTGCTCTCTCACTGAAATTCACTTTAAAAACACTATCTCTCTATCCACTTTCTAGTCTTCTTAGAACCCAGGCTGACTTCCTAACACCTCTTCACACAAATGCTTTCTGCATCCTAGACCCCAATATACTGAAGTAAGGCCTAGATGACAGTGTATGTACCTGAATGTCCTTTCCCACAGTATGGGATGCCCTGTGGCAACACTTGGAACCACTCCACATGTCAAAGAGTGAGTTTTCCAATAATAAAAGAATCTTTTATGAAAAGGTCATTAACAGTCATATCTAAGAGTACACAATCTGTTGGTGAAAAGGCAGACTGAACTTTTCCTGAGCCTCAGAGAGAATTAACTGGGTGAACATTCTCCACCTCATCATTTAAACTCTTTCCTAATAATAACTGATATTTACAAACTTTAAAGTTTCCAAAGTGTTTTCAATATATTTTCTGATTTGAGCTTCACAACTAAACCATGAAGCAGAGACTATATGCATTATTGTCTCCATTTTACAGATGGGAAAATTGAGGCTTATGGTGGTTAAATGACTTGACTGTAGCAATCCAGTTAATGTAAGAGATAAGATCTAATCCAGGTCTTCCTGACCAAAATCAGCATTAGTTCTGCTACCCTATATTGCCTCATAATGCATGGCACCTTTTTTTCAGGCATTAAATCCTCCTGCCAACTCTCACAGATGGCATCCTAAAATGCTTTCTATGTACACACACTGTCATCAGAAAAATCCCTGCACCAATTTGAAAAGTATCCAGCCAATGGAATAGCACCTAACCAAAGGATATGGCCACATCTCTTCATGACATGATTATGTGTCTATAGTTGTGAAATGTTAAAATTATATGGTTTTATGGGGAAACTCTCCCCAGCTGATCACTTTCTGAATAGCTACCTGGACAGCTCTATTCCTGAGACTGTAAACCATGGGATTCAGCAAGGGGGTAATAATGGTATAAGTAACTGTTATCAACTGGTCTTTTACTGATGTCACCCGGGATGAGGGTCTCACGTAAACAAAGGATGCACAGCCATAGTGAACTACAACCACTGTTAGGTGGGAGATGCAGGTAGAAAAAGCCTTCCGTTTCCCCTCAGCTGATGGAATCTTCAAGATGGTGCTGACAATGAAGCCATAGGAAATGCAGATGAAAATTAATGGGACCATGAGCACAAAGACACTACAGATAAGTATGAATAGCTCATTGACATAAGTGACACCACAGGCAAGGTGAATAACAGGTGAAATGTCACAAAAATAGTGGTTGATCTTATTAGAGTTACATAAGGGCAAACTGAAGACCAAGGCTGTGACTAATATTGAGATGAAAAAGCCAGTCACCCCACAAGTGGTTACTAGTACTCTGCATGTCTGCCAGTTCATGAGGATGGGGTAGCGTAGAGGGTGGCAGATGGCAGCATAACGATCATAACCCATTACAACCAACAACAGGCAGTTTGTGGCTGCAAAGCCAAGGAAGAAGGACATCTGAACAGCACAGCTAGTAAAGGAAATGGTTCTGAGCAAAGACAGAAGATTGGTGAGCATCTTTGGCAGGATAACAAAGGTATAGCAGGTCTCAGACACAGAGAGAGCACCTAGGAAGAAGTACATGGGGGTATGGAGGCTATGTTCCAGGATGATGACAGTGACAATGGTGATGTTCCCAATCAGAATGACAAGATAGAGGAAAAGGAAGATAACAAAGAGCAAAAGCTGCATTTCTTGGAGGTTGGAAAAGCCCAGCAAGAGGAATTCAGTGACCATGGTTATGTTCTTAGGAAGCTGTCCCCAGGGAATGACCTGCAGAAAGGAGCAAGGGAGAAAGAGGCTGCTGAGTTTTATAGACTGAGGAAACTGAGGAACATTTATTCTGAATTATCTAGGAGATTGCTACTGCTTTGGGCTTGTTCAAGAGATATTTCAAGAAAAGAAAAGAAATGCAAGGAGAAGATTTAGAAGAAGGAGAAGTAGTTAGTAGTGAGTGAGTGGGATATAGACATAATTAAGTGAGAAGTTTAAGGCCCCTAAACATTTGACTACTCCCACTGACTGGACTTAGACTAAATACTTAAGGTGTTATATTTGGGATTTACTGAGACTTCGGAGGACTTCCCCAAGAGGATAAAGAATATTTGGGCTTAAATTTTTCACAAGCATTCAAAAGAACTTAGTTGGTAAGAGAGTTCCTGTGGTCTTAATGAAGGGACTTTCTTCCAGTTATGGAAACACTACTCATTGAGGCTTAATGGCTAGAGTGAGATAAAAGCAGATGAGCAGGTGGACTAGAGATTTAAAGGAGAGAAATTGGATGAGTATCAAAGGAGGGGGTCAAGAGCTAATACCCTGAAGGCCAGACCAGAAGATATGTCACCTGTTAACAGAGGGGGAAACGGAAATACAGTCAGCAGCAGCTCTTTTTTCCCTGCTTTCCCAAAGCTCAATAGTAACTTAAGCTTCAAGCCCTTGTCACAGCCTTTCATATCTTCTTTGCTTACATTTTAATTACTTGTTACTGCTAATAAATTCCATGACTATTATTATATATAATACATTCCATAACTATTAAGAGTGGTTTGACTCTCAGCCTATAAATTTGTGCCACGAGATGGAGAGATGAGAAGCTAGCCTATGGAAAAAGAGATTTCTTCATTCTTATTATGGAATGGAGGTCCAAGACAACCAGTGGGTGGATAAGATGGCATCATCCACATGAAAGATGCTGGAGGCCTTGCTTGTGAGATCCTGGAATGTAATAGACCTTGTCCTCAGAGAACGGATCTAGAACAATTACGTAACACTAGGAATAAAGTCTAAGATTATCCCACCCCATCCCCACATCTTTGGTGTCTTTCCCTGACTCAGATATTTTAAGAATTTAAAATGCTATTAAAATCATGTCACCTCCAGCACTGATAACTTCTTTCTACAATTGAGTTGGTCTAGGCTATCTGCTTTCCACATCATTGCTCTCTTCAGTGACACTTCTACTTCCTCCTTAATCATTTTTGATACTCTAGTGTTATAGTCCAAGTGTAGTAGCTCCTCCATACTTGAACTCCGTGTTTTGTTATATATCTACATCTACATATGTTTACACATATATGTACATATGTATATATTTGCAAATGTTGACATCTTTCATCCTTTTTCTTATCCTTACTGCTGCTTTAGCCTTAAATGCATTCAGGGTTATTTGCTTAGTTGGGTCTCTTGCCAAGGTTTTTCAAATAGGCTTTATCCTCCATTGCTTCTATTTTATAGAACAATCCTGTTCATAATTTTCCATGATCCTGTATTAGACCAGTTGATATTCTAAGCCAGTGATGTCCTTGGATGCCATATCTTGACAAAAAAAAAAGTATTTGTTCCCTAACATAGTTTTCCAGTTTCTGTGTTCTACTTGTAGCAATTGTGGCACTTCGGTTAAACTTCAACATGAAGTTATTTCAATAACTGTTGATTTCCTTTCCTCTATCTATATCACCTTTCTTATTATCAATAACTTGCTTAACAAGTCAGGTTGGAATCCTAGACAACAATTTGCCCAAAGGGCTATAAAAAGTGTTCACACTCTTTGACCCAGCAATACCTCTACTAGGCCTGTACCCCAAGGAAATCAAATTAAAAGAAAAAGGACCCCATATGTTCAAAAATATTTATAGCAGCTCTTTTTGTGGTGACAAAGAATTGTAAATTTAGAGGAAACCCATCAATTGGGGAATAGCTAAACAAATTATAGTATATGATTGTGATAGAATACTATTGTGCTATAAAAAATGATGAAGGGAATGGTTTTGGGGGAAAAAAACCTGGGAAGATTTATATGAATTGATGCAAAATGAAACAAGCAGTATTATGAAAATTAAAAAAAATAATCAACTGTGTAAGACTTAGTAATCCTGACCAATACAATGATCTCCCAGAACTTCAAGGACTCATGATGTAAAATGCTATATACCTTCAGATAGAGAACTGATGGACTCAGAGTACAGATTGGAGCAATTTTTCCCCTTTCTTTTTTTTTAAGAACATGGCAAACAAATGGAAATATATATATATACATTAATTCATATATTTTGTATTTCTTGCCTTCTCAAAGGGTGGAGGAGGGACTGGAAAAATAAAAAAATAATTTGGAACTGAAAATTAAAATTAAAATTTAGAAGGTCAAATTGGTGTTATTTTAGTTTCATATTATATTTTTAAAAGTTATTTTTCTCTGGATTTGTATTGATTTTGCTCTTTATGCTAATAAGTCAGTGAACTGACTGTATACTGACATGTAATTTAGAAATGACTTTCACATCGCTAATAAATCATTTCTTATCTGTTAAACTATAATCAATTTCATTATTCTGATGTTATTTTGGTGATCACCACATCTCTTTTTTTAGTGTATTTATGGTGCAATGTCATGAGACTGCCAAATAATCTACCAAATACTTGGTCTTTCTCATTCCTTATTCCTGAACAATATTTCTTCACATATTTTCCACTGTACTTCCTATTCCCATCTTTACAATGAAATCAATGATGATCAAAGCATATGTTAATTACATTTGAAATCTTTACCAATCTTTTCAAAGAATTTTTCTACTTCATCATTTGCTACAGATGTTAGTAGAGAAGAAGGATTTTTTTAAAATGAAAAAGGCACACAAATTAAATACCCTACATCTAATCTCTTCAATCTAGTTGCTGGTGCTTAAAATATAGATAATGGAAGAAAAACAGACTAGACAGTAACTTATAGTTATTCATTAAAGAATATTAAATTATTTAAATAAATTACTTTAACAAGGAAAGCATATTTGACTAGAATCAGCCTTTGTTAGCAAACAAATGATTTATTTAACAAACAAGGCATTATGGAAACCAGGGGTATTATCTCAAAAATAACGGTTACTCTAGTTTCAATTGCCATTCCCAAAGAGATTAAATATACTGATATTGTATCTTCAAGAAGCAATTAAGTCTTAGGGAGTTGCAATTTTACTTGTCATTTTGGAGATAGTTAACTCTAATGTCTGAAAAGAATATCAATTAAGGTAATAATAAAATACTAATAACTCCCTTCCTGGAAATCTGATTTTAATTATTAATCTTGCAAAGAAACATAATGAAGAGTATTCTTGAAAGACTTTGATTGTTATCATGAGGAAGCTAAATGATGGGATCGCGTTTCCAGAACTGAGAAGTTAGAAGTTTCAGTTATGGTTATAAGTGACTTGGGTCATGATATTCTTCATAAATGACAATGTAAATAAGTACTTATATTTCTGTTTTATTGTTGCTGTTGTTTTGTACCATTAATAAACTGTGTAGTCAAAAACCTTGATATTATAAGTCTAGAAATTTAGGGGACTTGAGAAAGAAAGATGAAGTACGTATTATAGGAAAAGAGGATTTTCTAGCATATATATTATTAAATTGACAGGGATGGAGCTCAAAGTTAACTAACTCATGAGAAGAGTGCTACAATTTGAGCATAATGAAAAAAGTTACATCAGAATCTAACCCTTGCTATTCTTTAATCAAAAAAATAATGCATTATGAACATTGGGATTCATACCAGGGATGTAAAAATGAATCAACATTAGAAAAACAAACAATATAGTGAATCATATCAAAACAAAAACATAGAGGTGGAGCTAAGATGGCCTAGTAAAGGCAGAGACTCACCTGAGCTCTCCTCCAAAACCCTCCAAATACCTTTATATAAAGACTCTAAAAAAATTTTTGAGCATCAGAACCCACAAAAAGGTGCAGTGAAATAATTTTCCAGGCCAAGACATCTTACAAAGTTGGCAGGAAAGGTCTGTTGCACCAGGGTGAGAGAGAAGCACAGTTCAGCACAGGCCATGCCAGCACAGACCAGGGACTAGCAAATCAGGAGCAGGCCTCCCAACAACTGAATCAGTGGCAGTAGTGGCTGTTTCCAGACCTCTCAGCCCACAGATTCCAAATACAACTTAGAAGGTGGGCAGAAAAGTTCTTTTGCACCTGGGTGAGAGTGGAGCACAATCCAGTGCAGGCCATGCCGGCATAGCTCCAGCCCCAGCAAACCAGGAAGAGGCTTTGGGAGTCAACGAATCAGCAGCACCAAGAACTGCTTCTGGAACTCTCAGTTCACAGATGATAAGGGGGTCAAACAATTGGTCAGAAGGAGATTACAAAGGTTTCTTTGCTGAAACTGGGGGCAGGACTCTGTTGCTTCAACCATGTTTGGATCCAGGCCACAGTGCCAGGTCATAGGCAAGGAAGAGCACTAGCATACCAGAACTTGCAGCTACAGTGGAGCAGGGATCCTCCTCACAGTTCCAGGGCAGAAAAGAGCACTTGTGATCATTCACAGACCAGAGCACAGGCCAGGAAAGTAGTAAACACCTCTCCTTAGACCATACCACCTCAGAAGAACTGAAAACTTACAGGTTCCAGATGTATTTCTGAAAACAGCTGCACAAAACCCCTGAAGCTTGTCCCCTGAAGGGACAGTGTTCCCTTCACTCTGGAAGTAGAGCCCAATTTTAACAAACAGTTAAAAATCGAGTTATAGACTGGGAAAATGAGCAATAACCTAGAAAACATACCAGTTCATATTCTGATCAGGAAAGCCAATACAAAGTCACAGAGAATAATTTTTCCAGCCCAAGGCAGCTTAAGAATATGGATAGAGAGGGAGGTAAGGTGCCTGGCCAGGAACACAGCACATTAGTAGTAGAGGCAGCAGTGCAAGCATAATAGCACCCAGTGCAAGTAAAGGACCTGAGAATGAGCACATGCTTGTGTACCAAGCAAGGAGCAAGTTCCAAAAGCTTAGCTGTGTGGCACTGAGCCCAGGAGCAGAGAGGGGATTCAGTTCTAGCCTTTGGCCCTGTATATAACCCTACTATAGAACAACCAGGGAAGAAAACAAAGACCAGAGAGCCCAGCTGTTTAGTGATTCTAAACCTGCAGAACTTTCCAGTGGGTGACAGTAACTGAGTCCAGTGGCAGTTTACTAAAACTTAACTGCATACAAATGCACAGACTCAAAGCTGGAGCAATGAACTTACAAAGCTTATACCAGAGGGGATATGAATACACCTCTCCCCAGATCACACCACCTTGGAAGTATGGCAAAACATATAAGTCCCCAAAATGAGCTGCTAAAACAGAACAAAAACATAAAAAGACAGAGCATCAAACCAGGTGAGCAGAGTCCCAAACTTACATAAAGTCCAAAGTCAAGAAGCAGGCTGGAAGAATGGGCAAATAAAAAAAATAAAATGACCAAAAAAAATCTATATGGTGACAAGAAAGCTCAAGAAACAAAACACAGAAAACAATGATGTGAAGAGATATACAGGCAAAACCTGAAAGAAAATGCAGATTGGACATAAACCCAACAATAATTCCTAGAAGAGCTAAACAAAGTGTTTTTACAAAAAAAAAAAAAGCAAAAAAGATTTTAAAAAACAAATAAGAGTAGTAGAATGAAAAGTAGAAAAAGCAATTAATTATGCAAGAAAGATATGAAGAGAAAACCAACAGTTTTGTAAAAGAGGCACAAATCATTAGTTAAGAAAATAATTCCTTAAAAATTAGAATTGACCAAATGGTAAAAGAAATACAAAACCTTACTGAAAAAAAGAATTGCTAAGGAGAGCCAAAGTAGAGAAAGATAACTATAGAACAATTCCCCTAATAAATAATAGTGCAAACATTTTAAGTACAATATTAGTAAAGTGATTACAACAGCATATTACAAAGATTATACTCTATGACCAGACTGGATTCACACCAGGAATGCAGGTCTGGTTGTATATTAAGAAAACTATATACATAATTGGCCATATCAATAACAAAAAAGCAACAAAATTTTTAGTATTATTTCAATGGATGCAGAAAAGGCTCTTGACAATACAACACTCATTCCTAATAAAAAAAACCACTAGAAAACATAGGAATAGAGCTTTCCTTAAGATTATAGGTAGTATCTAAAACCAAGAACAAGCATTGTCTCTAAGAGAGATAAGTAAGGAGCCTTTCCAATAAGATAAGGGGTGAAGTAAGGATGTCCATTAATACCATTATTGTTCAATAATGTGTTAGAAATGCTAGCTATAACAATAAGACAAGAAAAAGAAATTAAAGGAAAAAGCCCAGGTAATGAGGAAGCAAAACTATCACTTTTTGCCAATGATATAATGACTTACTTAAAGAATTCTAGAAAGTCAGCTAAAAAGCTAGCAAAACAATTAATACCTTCAGCAAAGTGGCAGGATATAAAAGAAAACCACACAAATCAACAGCATTTCTATTTATTACCGACACAACCCAGCAGGAAGAAATAGAAAGAAAAATTCCATTAAAAATAAATGAAGACAGTATAAAATACTTGGCAGTCTGCCTGCCAAGACATGCCCAGAAACTATATGAACACAATTACAAAAGTCTCTTCACACAAATAACTGCTCATGGGTAGGCTGAGTCAATATAATAAAAATGACAATACCACCTAAATTAATTTACTTATTTAGTACCATACCAATCAAACTTCTAATGAATTACTTTATAGAGCTAGAAAAAAGGTCAAAAATATCAAGAGAATCAGTGAAAAAATAATAAGAAGGAAGGGTACATAGCAGTAGAAGATCTCAAATTATACTACAAAGCTGTAAATAATGAAACTATTTGGTACTGGATAAGAAATAGAGTGGTTGATTAACGGAATAGATTAGATGCACAATACATAGAAGAAATAAGCACAAGTTATGATCTATGATTGGGATGGAATATTCTTCTGCTACAAGAAATTACAAAGGGCAAGATTCCAGGAAAACCTTGCAAGACCTGTATGAACAGATGCAAAGTAAAGTGAGCAGAACCAGGAGAACAATCTAACTAGTAATATCAATATTATAAAGATAATCAACTTTGAAAGACCTAACAACTCTTATCAACACAATGACCCACCACAATTCCCAAGGACTCCTAATGAAATATCTGTTTCTACAGCCTCCCTCAAAACAGGACCACTGTTCAATGCTCTTGTGCATTCCCAGGTCCCTTCTAAAATCATAGAATTCAGAGGTAGGAGGAACTTGAGAAATGATCTACAATGACTCCTTCTTGTGTCATGAATACCCATTGTAACATCTTTAACAAGTGATCATTATTTCCAGTAACTACCTTAAGTTACTACCTTAGAAAGCAGCCCATTAGATATTCAGATGACTCAATTGTTAGAAGCATCTTTCTCAAATTGAACTAAAATTTCTCTCCTTGTAACTTTTTCATTGGTACCAATTTTACCTACTGGAGTCAAGCAGAACAAATTCCTATTCAACATTGCAACCTTTTAAACACTTCAAAACCAGCTAGTTAGTGTCTAAGGGAGAATTTGAATTTTGGTCCTCCTGAATCCAGGTCAAGCACTATGTTCACTACAGCATTGCAAAGATTGTATCTTATTTATATTTATTTTCCCAATCCTGAGAGGAAGATATGATTATTTTTATCAGACATGTGTTGTTCTAAGTGGTTGTTGAGATCCTTTCTAACTAAAATGCTATGATTCTGTGATCCTCATTTTACAGATAAAGAAAATAAACCCCATAGAGATTAAGTGAGGCAGGTTAGGTAGTACAGCAGATAGAGAACTGGACCTGGAGTCAGGAACACCTTAATTTAAATCCAGTCGCAGACACTTACTAGCTGTGTGACCCTGGGCAAATCACTTAACTTCAGTCTGCTTCAGTTTCCTCATCTGTAAAATGGGGATAATAATTGTACCTACCTCCCAGGGTTGTTGTGAGTATCAAATGAGATAATATTTGCAAAGCCCTTCACAAAACTTAATGCTCTATATACATAGTAGGTATTATTATTACTACTAATCATTGTTATATGCCAAATCTTAAACAGCTTCCAATTGGTGGGACCAGGAGAAAACCTGGGTTTTTTCACTTCCAGTCCTATATTCTGCCCACTCCATCACAGAACCAGGGAATAGGGATGCTTATTGAATTAGAAAGCTCCCCTAGTTTTTGTTCCCAGGGTGGATAAATTGCTGCAGCTGATAGTGGAATGACCAATTCATCAATACATCAACAAACATTTCTTAAGTGTCTCTTATGTGTCAGGCACTATGCTTGCCACTGGGGGTATAAGTACAAAGAATGAAACAATCCCTAGTTAAAATAAACTTTCATTCTATTGAAGGAAATGACTGACAAATAGACTGGTGTGGAATTGCCTCCAGGACTTTCCCCAGATGAATTGACTCTCCCTTACCTCATCACTACTCAGGCTCTTCATCCTTAGTGTTGGGCTGACTGATCCCCAGAGTGAGGCAGGAATGTGAAATCCAAGGAGGATAGCTTCCAAGATGGCAAGATCACTTTTACTTATTTTCCCCTTTTTCATACAATGTGGATCTCAACAGTGACTTAACTGTGGCTCTGGAGTGGCAAAGAGTAGGAAGGGAGTGTGGTTAAAAGGTCAATACATTTATCTCCCTGCTCACATAGCATTCAGGAGGCTATCAGGAAAAGGTGAGTTTTCTGGGGTAACAGATCAGATAACAAAGATGTAATTGAGGAATGTGAAAATACTTGCACTTGAAAAGGAGGGAAACTTGGTGGGGGGAAATGAGAGAAAAATGAGTTGATAAAAAGGATAATTAGTCAATTTGCCAGAAAAATTGAAGGTGTAACTGATGTGGATGACATGAAGGACACCATGTCTTCTGTAACAGAAATACAAAAGGAAAAACAAAGTCAGAGTTTGAAAGTTCCTTGGTTTCTCTACACCTGCTTTACTACTTAGGAAATAAAATGACCTCTGACCATTTCAACAGCAGTACTGCCTTTCTTCCTTTCCTGCTTCTTTGTTGTTTCATTCCGCTCATTTTGGTTCCATTATCTCCACACAACCTCCTCCTCAACTCCCCCAACCTCCGGCTCAGATGAACACTTAGGACCTCTCTTCACTCCCATAATAATCTCCTCCCTTCATTTGTTTGTCCAGTGACTATAGGGAGTGAAGAATAAGACAACAGCTCAAAAGAAACTTGATCATCCATGAAATAAGCAAAACAGTCCTCAGGCATAGATATTGCTGTCAATATTTCAATAGTCAGGAGGTGCTGATGAGTTAAAATCCCCATTCCCTTAATAGTGTCTTCATCTATTTCACATAAAGAATTTCATACACCTTTCTCAAGTCCAGTCTCAAGTGTGAGCCCTAGGGCCCAATGGCATAGTTTCCCATCTTTCTGTAACTGTTCTTCTTTCTGAACCAGGGAACTCCCAACTGAAAATCTCTGTAAGAATCTCATCTTGCCATGTGACATGGAAGTCCCTCCATATAACCCAAGTAATATGGCCTCACTGAAGGAGATCTAACTCCTTCCAGATATCCCTTCATATCAGTGCCCTCACCTCACATCCTCACAAAGGCTTCCTTCAGCCTCTTCTCCATGGACATTTCTTTAAGCTGTCACACCAATGAGTATCATCACGGGCCTTTTCTTTTGTTTCTGTGCTACCTGTGTCCCCAAAGCTTTTCTCAGAAATTATGTTACTATTACCCTAGAGAGTCATTACTATACTGGATTTATACCTCCAATTAGAAACCAATGAGGGTAACCAGGACCCAGCACAATAACCTCAACAATCTATGCGCAGGATGAAAATATTGAGACAGTAATAGTAAGAATTAGAAGGTCACCTCTCAAGAGTCCATTGTTGATTTATTAAGGAGTTGGTAGCTACAGTGAAGAAAACAAATCCCCTCCCTCAGGTTTCTCTGTCCCAAATCCCTAGGTTCTCGTTATCCAGGCTAGACACAGAGCTTGCTGGCTTGTTCTCTGTCACCCTTACTCCATCCCAATTTCCTGTCTCTGTCCTCAAAAAAAGAGTGAGTTTTAAGGGAGTGAGGAAAGATAACTTTTACTAACAGAGAAAGAAAGGACATTACAACAATGATGGTCAGGTCTGGGAAGCAGAAGGTGAAAGCCCAGGTGAAAGCTACAAAATCTTTCTCTGACTCAGGGAGCTAAAGAGCTCTGTGGCTAGGGAACTCTTCATGGGGAATTAGCTAGGGAAAGAATCTCACTTGACTCCTCCTATGGAGCTCAGAAAGGCCCCACTGACCCCCCTTTTCCACAGGGACTCAGCCTTAGGTCAGGTAATAACAGCACCAAGGAAGAGTTCTAGGTACAGAAAGTTCAGTTCCATTTGAGATAGCACTGGAAGGACAATCAATCCTGCAGTCACAGAGAGATGAAAGTTAAAGCTAAAGCTTGCCCCTCACTGGTACTTTCTTTTATGTTCACAAAGAAGGTAGACCTGGATTCTATGTGTGTCTTGGTCTATGGGAGGCTGAAAGGTGATGCATCATATTCATCAGTACGCCAGATCCAGACTGGCTCCCTTCTCTGCTGGTGCAATGGAAGGAGTACCGGTTTTTAAATCCAAAGACTTGACCTCAAATCCTAATTCATTCAGTCACATGGAATCTTTGTACTACACTGAAGAAGTAATAGAACCTTTCTGAATTTCAATTTTTTGCTCTGGATAATAGGCATAATAATATTTTTTCTGAGGCTTCCCAGGGAACACTATTTCACCCACCCAGAACCAGTTGACCTACTGCCTGTGACCTGTCTTTACCCCTAAGACTTCCTGGGGAGTTTCACAGATATAGCCTAACCACTACTGTTTTCTGCTTTTGCCCTGTATCAGCCCTGATTCAGCCTGCTTAACTCTTCCCAGAGTACCCTGTATCAGCCTCAGATCTAGGTGTCAAGGCTCTAGATTCTGTCTTGAGCTCAGAGCCTTCTCCAGCATTCTGGAAATTAATCCCAGACCAGACCTACCATGAATTATGAGCTTTTGTTTCTGTTTGGACTTATCTGGCTGCACCTTTATCTACTATAGCCTGTTGTAAAATGGGCCTCCTGTGTCTCACAGGACCTAATACACCAAGTGTCACAAATCTGGACATAAAAGAAAGACCCTAAATGGTGTAATCACCTCCTTTCATCAACAGACTTCTTTCCAACACTGATAAATGTTCCTGAACTTTTTCCTCAATAGTTCCCACTCATCCTTTCATCAGTGTTTAGAATTAATACAGTGATTCTGTGTGAATCAATAGCTATCATTGTATAAACTCAATTCCCTGCCTTTTATTACCTTCATTCCCATCCTTCTTAACTCGGACATGTCCAACTCTTCCAACCCCTTCCATTGCAGAATGTCTGCTCCATAGCTAAGACACCTGTTTCATATTAAAACATTTCCATTTTTACTTCTTCCATTTTTTTGTACTTATTGAGACCTTGCTCCCTTGCAATGAACTGTCATCTCTGGTCACCCTTTCCAGCACTAGTTGCACTGTCATTCATACCCTTGATTCACTGGTTGCGGTGGGGGAGTTAGAAAACATCTTCTTCCTCATTGCCAAGTCTTCCTGCTACTACAGTTAGAAAGAAATCTCTTCTCTTTTGATGTTCATTCAATCCATATTTATTGACCAATGAAGATTGTGATATTATTTTCTGTTGATCTCTATGACACCCTTCTTCCTTAGCCAATGAATTCAATACCTGAGTGAAGGGTTTCTTTCCACACCAACATCTGCTTTCATACCAGAAGATTTCAATCTACATATCAATCCTCTCTCAAACATCCTAACTTTCTAACTATTCAGTTTACTCATTTCTCATAACCAAATCCTCTGCTTCACTTCAGCCTCACACATAGAGGGTGATTTTCCCATCACCCATACATTTTGCCCTTGATTTTCCTTTCATTCAAACATGTTCGTGAACTCCAAAATTCCTTTATTAATTCATCATCTCATCATTTCATCTTTTCCTCTTCCTTATAATCACTAATCCCATTCTTTGTTTTCATTATCTACAAGTCCTCAGTTCTTTCCCAGATGAAAAACCCAAGCACTGGGAATTTCTTGGGGAAGAGCCAAGATGGCAGAGTAGAGGAAGATCTATAGCTGACCTCTCTCAACATTCCCTTTCAAAGAACTTTAAGATAAGGAATCAAATCAAATTCTGGAGGGGCAGAGCCAGTAAGAAATCAAAGTGAAACATTATTCCAACCTGAGACAATTGAGTAGATTGGAAGGAGAGACCTGTGACACAGGGTGGAGGTTGGCCCAGAGCTCAAACAGCCACAACTCCAGTTTTGTACTTAATGGTAGCAACAGCTGCAGCAGTAGCTTCAGGAACTCTACAGCCAGAGATGGTAAGGGGATCAGGCAACTGATAAGAAAAAGATTACAGAGAATTCCTATGCTAGCACTGGACACAAGACCAGAGTTGTTTGGCAACTGCATTGCCTATATCTACTTCTGGGTCATAGTTCAAGGGCAGGGAGGAGCGGGTATTGGCGGGGGAAACAGGGAACTGGGAGAAATTTGCAGCAAGTTTCTTGACAAAGATCTAACTTCTTAAATATGTAGGAAACTGAGGCAAACATGAAAATAAAAGCCATTTCCTAAATTATAAATGGTCAAAGGATATGACCAAGAGTTTTCAGAAGAAAAAAAATCAGTTATTAATAGTCACATAAAAAATGCTTAAATCATTATTGATTAGAAAAATGCAAATTAAAACAACTACTACCTCACACTTATCAGATTAACATGCCAGAAAAGGAAAATGACAAATGTTAGAGAGGATGTGGAAAAATTGAATCACTAAGAAACTATTTTTTTTAGGCAGTTGGGGTTAAGTGACTTGTCCAGGGTCACACAGCTAGTAAGTGTCAAGTGTTTGGTCTGAGGCCAGATTTGAACTCAAGTCCTCATGATTCCAAGGCCAGTGCTCTATCCACTGTGCCACCTAGCTGCCTCAACTAATGAACTATTGGTAGATTTGTAAACTCTTCAACAACTCTGGAGAACAATTTGGAACTATGCCCAAAGGGCTGTAAAACTATGCATACCCTTTGACTCAGCAATACCACTACAAGGTCTATATCCCAAAGAGATCATAGGAAAAGGAAATGGAGCTATATCTACAAAAATATTTCTAGCAGCTCTTTTTGCAGTGGCAAAGAATTAGAAATTGAGAGAATGCCAATCTATTGGGGAATGACCAAACAAGTTGTGGTGTAAGATTGTGATGGAATACTGTTGTGCTATAAGTAATGATGATAGTTTCAGTTAAACCTAGGAAGACAAAGTAATGGCGATTGTGACAATGATCAACTGTGAAAGACTTGGCTACTCTGGATAAGACAATGATCCAAGACAATTCCAAAGAAGCTGTGTTAAAAATGTTCTCCACCTCTAGAGAGAGAATTGATGAACTGAGTGCAAATTGAACCATGCTTTTTTTTTCACTTTCTTCAGTTTTCTTCTTTGAGTGTATGTGGGGTTTTTTTGCATCATGGTTAATATGGAAATATATTTTACATGACTTCACATAAATAATCTATCACATTGCTTGCCTTCTCAAGGGGTGGAGGAAGGGTGGGAGGGAGGGAGAACATTTGGAGCTCAAATTTATTTTTAAATATATGTTAAAAAAAATTCTAAGTGTAGTTGGGAAATATTTAACAAAATACATAAAAACATATTTACCCACAACTGCCTACACACCCCTCCCTTCCCTATCTTAACACTTTGGCGAGGTGTCAAGGAGCAGAATCTCTTATGCTTCAGCTGAAGTAAAAAAAAAAAAATCAGATGTAGCAATCCTGCTCTCAAACAAAACAAAAGCAAACATAGACCTCATTGAAAGAGATGAGAAAGGAAATTACATCTAGCTCAAAGGTACCACACATAATGAAGAAATATCAATATTAAACAAATATGCACCAAATGGTAAAGCACCCATATTCTTAGAGAAGAAGTGAATTACAGGAATTGGATGGAATAGATTTATCAGGGCACATACAAAGGTTAGCCTTGTCAAGGAGAAAGGCCATCTCTTCATATGAAACAAGTTAAGGAGAAAATAGTGGGAAATGATGGCATGATGACATTTAGAGAGGAGGAGGAAAAAGAAGAAAGGAAAATGAAAAAATATGGTTAATGGTTTCTAATTCTTCAGTCAAATATGAGACGATCTTCTCTTCTGAGAAGTTGTTGATGGAGGAAGCAATTGGAGATTTGAAGGATGAAATGATTTATAAAAACCACTGTGTTGAGTGTGATAGTGAATTGATTATTGAAGTGTAGAACACAGCCTTGCTGCAATAAAGGTCTAGTTGAGATTATGCAATATAAATTTGTATTTGGGGCTAGATAGAACATGATTGGTAATAGGGAAAAAGTGAGCAAAGACTTGAAAGAAGAAGATAGCATAGAGTTGAGCAGATTCAGTCTAATCATCTTCTTTTCCCCAATATTGACACCTTACCAAGGTGCTAATAGATTGCTGATAGTAGTCTAGAACAGGGCACATTTTTTTTCATGTTGCAACAACAGCTAATAATAAATAAAAACACATGCCTTTCATACAGTTAAAACTTTCAGTAATCATTTTACTTCTCTAATTTAAACATATACTAATGTAAAACTCAGTAATCAGAAATTAAGAAAATAATCACACTCTGGAGTTTATATACATAAAGAGAACATATCATAGTTCATTCATAACCTAAAAAGATATCAGCTTCCATTAGCCTTGATACCTTAAGGCATTGCATAGTAACTCATAGAGTTATAAGAAAAATCTTATAGGTCTGTTGATACTAAATTGACTCAAAGATGGTCATTTTAACACATACTATTCTAGTTGTAATTTTGTAATTTTCATAACCAATAATCAGGCTATACTATATTTTCATACTATAAGCAAATGTATAACTTATACCCAACTTTAGAAGTAAGTATTTGTGTTGGGGGAGGAGATCTCAGTTTCCTGGTAAACCAATTTTACTATTTCAGAATGTATAAGGCTGAGGCATAAAAACTTCACAATCCAATGCAGAAAGGCAGAAATATTAAATGCATCCTTTTCAGATCATGATGCAATAAAAATTATATGTAATAAAAGACCATGGAAAGACAGACTAAAAAATAATTGGTAACTAAATAATCTAATCCCAAAAAATGATTGGGTCAAACAACAAATCATAGAAACAATCAATAATTTCATTCAAGAGAATGACAATAATGATACAACATACCAAAACTTACGGGATGCAGCAAAAGCAGTTCTTAGGGGAAGTTTTATATCTCTAAATGCTTACATAAATAAAATAGAAAAAGAGGAGATCAATGAATTGGGCATACAACTAAAAAAACTAGAAAAAAAACAAATTAAAAATCCTCAATTAAATACCAAATTAGAAATATTGAAAACCAAAGGAAAAATTAATAAAATTGAAATTAAGAAAACTGTTGAACTAATAAATAAAACTAAGAGCTTGTTTTATGAAAAACCAATAAAATAGATAAACCTTTGGTTGATCTAATAAAAAAAAAAAGAAGAAAACCAAATTACTAGTATCAAGAATGAAAAGGGTGAAACTACCACCAAAGAAGAGGAAATTAAAACAACAATTAGGAATTATTTTGCCCAACTATATGCCAACAAATTTGACAATCTTAGTGAAATGGATATATATTTACAAAAATATAAATTGCTCAGATTAACAGAAGAGGAAGTAAAATACTTAAATAACCCCATTTCAGAAAAAGAAATTGAACAAGTCATTGATGAACTCCCTAGGAAAAAATCTCCAGGGCCAGATGGATTTACATGCAAATTCTATCAAACATTTAAAGAATAATTAATTCCAATACTATATAAATTATTTGGTGAAATAGGTAAAGAAGGAATCTTACCAAATTCTTTTTATGATACAAATATGATGCTGATACCTAAACCAGGAAGAGTCAACACAGAGAAAGAAAATTATAGACCAATTTCCCTAATGAATTTAGTTGCAAAAATTTAAAATAAAATATTAGTAAAGAGATTACAGCAAATTATCTCGAGGATAATGCCCCATGACCAGGTAGGATTTATACCAGGAACACAGGGCTGGTTCAATATTAGGAAAACTATCAGCATAATTGATCATATCAACAACAAAACTAACAGAAACCACATGATCATCTCAATAGATGCAGAAAAAGCTTTTGACAAAATACAACACCCATTCCTATTAAAAACACTAGAGAGCATAGGTATAAATGGAGTCTTCCTTGAAATAATAAATAGCATCTATCTAAAATCTTCAGCAAGCATAATATGTAATGGGGACAAGTTAGAAGCATTTCCAAAAAGATCGGGGGTGAAACAAGGACGTACATTATCACCACTGTTATTCAACATTGTACTGGAAACTTTAGCTTTAGCAATAAGAGAAGACAAAGACATTGAAGGTATTAGAATAGGCAAAGAAGAAACAAAGCTATCACTCTTTGCAGATGACATGATGTTATCCTTAGAGAATCCCAGAGAATCAAGTAAAAACTACTTGAAATAATCAACAACTTTAGCAAAGTTGCAGGCTATAAAATAAATCAACATAAATCATCGTCATTTCTATATATTATCAACAAAGCCCAACAGCAAGAGAGAGAAAGAGAAATTCCATTTAAACTTACTGTAGACATCATAAAATATTTAGGAGTCTACCTCCCGAAACAAACCCAGGAACTCTATGAACACAATTACAAAACACTTTTCACGCAAATAAAATCAGATCTAAATAATTGGAAAAATATCAGTTGCTCATGGGTAGGCCGAGCTAATATAATAAAAATGACAATTCTACCTAAGCTAATTTACTTATTCATGCCATACCAATCAAACTACCAAAAAATTATTTTATAGAGTTAGAAAAAATAATAACAAGATTCATTTGGAAGAACAAAAGGTCCAGAATATCAACAGAACTAATGAAAAGAAATGCAGGGGAAGGTGCCCTACCCATTCCAGATCTTAAATTGTACTATAAAGCAGCAATCATCAAAACTGCTTGGTACTGGCTAAGAAATAGAGTGGTGGATCAGTGGAATAGGTTAAGTATGTAAGACACAGTAGTCAATGACTATAGTAATATATTATTTGATAAACCCAAAGACCCCAGCTTCTGAGATAAGAACCTACTCTTTGAAAAAAACTGCTGGGAAAACTAGAAAAGAGTATGGCAGAAACTAGGCATAGACCAAAATCTCACACCATATACCAAAATAAAGTCAAAATGGTTACATGATTTAGATATAAAGGCTGGTACTATCATCAAACTAAGAGAGCAAGGAATTGTTTACCTATCAGATCTATGGAGAACAGAAGAATTCATGACCAAACAGGAGATAGAGAACATTACAAAAATCAAAAGAGATAATTTTGATTACATTAAATTGAAAAGTTTTTGCACAAACAAAGCCAATGCAACTAAGATTAGAAGGAAGGTAGAAAATTGGGAAAGAATTTTTACAACCAGTCTCTCTGATAAGGGCCTTGTTTCTAAAATATATAGAGAACTAAGTCAAATTTATAATAATACAAGCCATTCCCCAAATGAGAAGTGGTCAAAGGATATGAACAGACAGTTCTCAGATGAAGAAATTAAAGCCATCTATAGTCATATGAAGAAATGCTCTAAATCACTATTGATTAGAGAAATGCAAATCAAAACAACTTTGAGGTGCCACATTACACCTATCAGAATGGCCAACATGACAAAACAGGAAAAAGAAAAATGTTGGAGAAGATGTGGGGAAATGCATTGTTAATGGAGTTGTGAAATGATACAACCATTTTGGGGAGCGATTTGGAACTATGCCCAAAGGGCTATAAAAACATGCATAGCCTTTGACCCAGCAATAGCACTTCTAGGGCTATATCCCAAAGAGATCACACAAATGGGAAAAGGACCTACATGTACAAAAACATTCATAGCAGCTCTTTCTGTGGTGGCAAAGAATTGGAAATTGAGAGGATACCCATCAATTGGGGAATGGCTGAGCAAGTTGTGGTATATGAATATGATGGAATACCATTGTGCTATAAAAAATGATGAACAGGCTGACTTCAGAAAAACCTGGAAAGACTTGTATGGTCTGATGCTGAGTGAAGTGAGCAGAACCAAGAGAATGTTGTACACAATAACAGCCACATTGTGTGATGACTGATATTGATAAACTTAACCCTTCCTGGCAATACAAGGATCTAAGACATCTCCAAAAGTCTCATGATGGAAAATGCTATCCACACCCTAAGAAAGAACCATGGAAGTTGAATTGTTATTTTTTTCCTCTTCTGTTGAGTTTTGTTTCCTCTTTCTGATGGTTCCTCCTATTGGTTTTAATTTCTACTTACAACATCACTAATGTGAAAATATGTTTAATATGAATGTAAATGTATAGCCCATATTAGATTGTGTGCCATCTTGGGGAGGGTGGTGGGGAGGAAGGGGGAGAAAAATTTAAAACTCAAAAGCATATGGAAGTGATTGTTGATAAATCAAAATAAAGTAATAAAAAAAATAAATAAAAAGATGTACAAGGCTTTCCATAGTAACATGTATTCTTACAACTCCTCCTCTAACAGAGTTGATGAGATTTTATGTCCTTGCCAATTCTGAAAATCCAGAGGACCTGGCAAGTCACCAGAGAACTTTACAGATAATGAGGATTTATATGGTCTTTTGTTCTTTTCCCAACACTGTCTTACTATTCTTCATTTTAAGTCAAAGTATGCCTAAGTAAATACTTAAAACAGTTTTCTAAACCATAATAACAAGGTCTCTAATAAGAAGTAGCTAAAATTCATGATTTCACAGCATTCAGATCAAAAGAGGAATTACCTGTGCAAAGATAAAATTGTATATTAATTGTATATAATTAATAGAATATCTTATACCATGTTTCCCAAAAATCACAATGCAAGAAATTAGAAGCGTAATACTAACAGAACAATTTAATGTATTTTTAGATATAACCACAAGAGTTATTTCCAGTTAAATAATATTAATCCAGTTGAATCTGTTTCTAAACTATCTTTTAAAAAATCATTTCATTGTCTACTAATTTAGGCATTCTATACTAGTTCATTAAGAACAGTATAGAGTAGTTTTTTATCCAATTACACTTATAGTTAGAAAGGTAAACAAAACATTTAGGACAGAGATTATCCATGCTGTGAATAATAATGTTCCCAATTAATTTATCAAATGTATTTTTTTTAATTTAAGGTATTTTTTGTGTCAGTCATCCCCAGTGATCTCAATATAACTTAACTTTGATATACAGATTACATTTATAATTTTTGTTCTTACAGTCTTCAAACATTTAGCCTAATGCCAAAATTTAAATGTATTGTCCATCAAACCTTGTTTTACTTATAAAGGGTCAAATATCACAATTGTCCTAATAGGAAAAACACATTTTTCTTTAAATTAGGCTGAATCACAAGTTTATCTAGGACAAAGTCAATTAAATCAAATCTGGCTCTCCAGATACAGATGGTACCAGACAGGATCTAAATTTTTCCAAAAGCCATTCACTGGCAGCCCTTCAAATTATAGACACTAATGTCTCCAGTAAAATCTACTTCCAAAGATTAACATGGAGTCTTGCATTTTTAATTTTCCCTTTTGGGATTCTTGAGGCTCTTTTGAAATGTGGAAGTTGCAAACATAACTTCTGTAATGGAGTAATGGAATTATAAGTGTGTGTATGTGTGTGTGTGTGTGTGTGTAGATGTATGTTCCCCACTTAAAGATTAGAATATATACTTATATTGGTCTTTCAAGAATAGAATTTTAGTATGCTCCAATAATTATTTGCTGCAATTCAGGTTTTCTTGGGAAAGATAATGCAATGGTTTGTCATTTACTTCTCCAGCTCATTTTACAGATGAGGAACAGGGTTAAGTGACTTACCCAGAGTCACATGCCTAATAAGTGTCTGAGGTCAGGTAAGAACATGAGTCATCCTGACTCCCAGATAAGCATTCTATTTACTGAGCCACCTAGCCACCCCACATGTGTTCCTGAAAAATATCAATTAATTGCAAAACTTTTACTTTTCCTTGATCAAAATTTAAACCTCTCTGAGTTTGGGAAAATATCTTCTCCTCACTAGAAAAAGAAAAAACTCAAAAGACAAAGAAACAGTTATAAGGCTGTGTAAATAGACACCGTGCAAATTGTATTTTATTTGACAATTGGATAAGCCCTTCATTTCTATAAGGAATGATGTCTTCATTATTCAGAATAAAGCTGTTTTTTTCCAATTCCTAAGACCCCAAAGTTGCCACATTTTTTTCCCAATTTAGACTTTAAAAGACTGCAAATATATAGTCTATTTCATTTCTTTCAGATAACTTTGCTTTTAATTTACCTAGTCAAGAAGGTTCTGCTAAATCATTCCCAGAAGAAATGTAGTGGTAAGGTAAAATACTCTCTAAAAATAAAATTTCTCTTGTTTTCAAATTATTTGCTTCCTGATTTAAATAAGTCTTTTTTTTTTCCAGGATGGAGAAAAGAGCTAATAACAGGTGATTTTTAAGCACTAGATAATGCTTTGAAGCTGCACAACTTTTTCTTTATTTTTCTTTTTTTTAATTCAACTGGAGATAAAATTTTTAATTGTCTTCAGTTCTATTTATTCTCTAGTCATTGAAATCATCCTTTTCCCTTACACTAACACAATAAATCTGTCATTTTCTAGGAAACAGAAGAGTGATAGAGGGGTGAGCTGTTCATTTGAAAAAGTCCTTAGGGATAACAACCCCCAAAGCCCACTACACTATTTCAGCACCTATAAAAATCATTGAAACCATATTTTTATCATAATTTTGGGGAATGCAAGGTAACATTTCCTTTCAGTTCATAAATTTAGACTCCAGTTTGCAATGCAATAAATTTCTACAAAGGGGGAAGATCTCTCTGTCTCTTTCTCATTAGAAAAAGTTCCCATTTTTTGCCTGTCATTTCTTAAAATTTGTGTCACTGAAAGATTACTCAAATCATCAGAATAAGTCCCTGTTTATTGGAAAGTCCAATTTAGCATCAAAATTAAAGTAATTATAGCTATTACAAATTACTGATTTGGATATGAAACTTCAAGAATTGACTTGAGCATATGTAATATTTCAAAAGCAAAAGATGTTCTCTGGGGTCAAGGATATTATATTTCATGTATTACTAGAGTCCAAACATATATTTACAAAGTTTAATTAGACCAGTTTTCCTATATGGGGAGTAGATTCATCTAGGAATGTTTCTTCTGAATCTACCGGCAATTGTCCCAAAACAAAATTATCAGAGCCAGATAAGAATCACCAGAATCTGAGAGATTCTATTATTATAATTGACTATCAGGGTGGCATTGAGATGTCAGGTTTATATAATTAGTGATAGGGATCATGCTGATTACTCAAGATTTACATTAGATCAGACCAGACCAGAATTACTCAGGAATTTAAACAGAGAGGGTAGCTAAGACAGTATAGTAATTATCAATGAAAATCAGAAAAATACGTGAAACAATAACATGTCACTGTGATTTTTCTAGATAGAGTTGCAACTTTGTGAGTCAGTTAACTTTTCCTGCCTGCAAACCTCCCTAGGTAAAATCTACCTTGTACCCAATGGAAGCATACTGGGCCAGAAAATTCTATCTTGATCTGACCTGGTCAGTCCCATCTGGGTTGACAATAATTGAGATAAAAATTATCTGAGTGTTGATCAATTAAGATACTGTTGTCAATCTTAAATCAATGACCCAGAGATAAAGGCAGTTTTATTACACTCAGACTGAAAGCTCAACCAATTAAATACAAGAGTCAGTGAGCCTAGAGCATCAGCTTTGGCAATCTTATATAGAATGTGTGTGTGTATATATATATATATATATATATATATATATATATATATGTAGCATTAAAAATGGAATTTTAAAGACAGAAGGAAAAGAAAGGTTTATATATCTGGGGGGGGGGGAGTAAGAGAAAGGGAAGATAAAGATGCCTTTCAGCTGGTCAAAATTGGAATTGGGGCTTGTTTCCCAGACTTGATTTTGCAGGTTGAGAAACCTTCTAGCTTCCAGCATTAATATCTGAAATTTCAAAATAGAGACTAGGGCAGTGTCTTCTTCATATCGTAGTGACAGAAAGATGTCTGACCTAGAGTTTCTTTCATCACAATAGCATTTGAGAAATGATATCTATGATGGGTCTAAGCAAATACTGAATTGGGATTAAAATGTCAAGACTTTATTCAGCTTCACAAAGCAACTTTGCAAAAATTGACCATGTTTTAGAAAATAAAATGTCATAAATATAGAAAAGCAAAAATGTTAAACAAATTAAAATATGCCGCAATGAATATATAACTGATAAAGGACATTTAAGGAAAGAATTCAAATTTAAATAGAGACAAAATAGACTGAGGATTACGGGTGATAAAATGCACCAGATTCAGAATCAGGAAGTCCAGAGTTCAAATCTCAGCTCAAAAAGGTACTGTCTCTGTGACACCAGGTAAATTCTTTAACCTCTCTCATTCTTGGTTTCTTTATCTGTAACACTTGGATAATAATAGCACTTAATTGAAAGCATTATTATGAGAATGCAGTGAGAAAATATATGTAAAAAACTTTGTAAACAAGTACCTAAAAAAGGTTAATTCATATGAAACAAATAGAGAAGAATATGTGAATCAAAGAACAAACCATAGAAATAATATATAACATCATCAAAGGAAGTGACAATAATGAGCCAATGTAGCAAAACTTTTGGGATTTTGCCAAAGCGGTCAATAAGGAAAAATGTATATCTCTAAACAGTTTTGTTTATGAAAGAAAGAAAAAATTGGGTATGTAATTAAAAAAAAGAAAAATCAGAAAACAATTTTATACCCACTAAATATAAAAAGAGATTTTTAAAATTTAAAGAAATAAACAAATTTGAATACACCCTGCCTGAGATCTGCATAAAAAGAACTTTAGGCACTGAGATAAGCAACCTTAATTCAGGCAAAATAGGTTTCAGTGCTGCAAAACTTGAAAAATAAAATTGATGGAAATCATGCTGAGGCTCAAGTTGCCAAATTCCAGCCCTGGAATGAAAAACATCAGTGTGGAGACCAGTGAACTTTGTATAAATGTGCTAGTCTTTCCAAATGACACCTTGCAGGCCACTAGTGTCACACGACCATTTGGGTGATCAAGGTTGGGATTATGACAGGGGTTTAATTCATATGACTTAAATCTTTACGATAGAGATCAAGGAGAAAAAATCAAGCAAATTTTTGGACATCAATGTAATATGTGAAGATGGAATTTTTATTCTACTATTAAAAAAAAACAGGTCCTGGAGAACCTGCTTATACTGCTGATCAGCACAAAAGGGCAAAAAGTTGGAAAACATCCAGTCATGAAGAAAGAAACATGTAACATCCAGAAACTAGATGTTTGAGAAGATTTATAAAAAATGAAAAAAGATAGAACTGGCTAAATGAAAACAGATGAAACTGTTCATAAGCATCATAACAGTCTTGACGGCCCTGATCTCAGGAGAGATTCTAAAGGCGAAGCTGGTGCTATAAATCTAAAGGACTTGATGATGGTGTTTTTGCATCATAAATATGATGTGTGTATATATATATATATATATATATATATATATATATATATATATACTGTTACATATTGTGAGTCCAAACCATACAGAATCATAAAGGGTCTTCCACAGCATAACGTTGAAGGTGTTCATGGCGTAAATATTCAAAGTGCAAGTATCTGAGTTCCAGTTGTCCCTAAAACTTGAACTATTTGGGAGTATAATCATATATATGTGAATAGCTCCTTCTATCAGTAGACTGAGAATCCAACAGAGGATAAAAGAAGGAATGATGTACTTTGGAGCCCTTGTTTTGAGCACTGCATGCACAGGGCTGTGTAAACTGATAGAAATGGCCTGAAAACCACTCAAAAGGCTGTGAAAGGCTACAAAATACTCTGTCTAGGTAGACTATAGTTTTACAAGCAATATCATCAAAGAAATTTCTTACTCCTAAAAGTGTCACTGTCCAGGGCATTCCCTTAATAAGAAGTAACAAGACATTGATAAGGGACAAATGAGTGAGAATCAGATCTATGGGTTTTCTCTTGCGACCATGGATAAAATTGAATACGTAGAAATAAAGTAGGAGTGAATTCCCTAGGATTCCAATTACAATCTGGTTGGCAAAGACAGTTCCAAAGATTTTTTCATTAGAAAACATTTCTTAAATGCATTGGCAGAGAAATAAAAAAAAATTTGCCAATGCATCCAAAGTGGCTTGAAAAGAAATATAAAATTCTCATTATTATTATCAAGTCTTTTCAACACCTACAAACCTTCTCAACCTCCATATCATAGGATCATAATTTTAGACCTTGCAGAGACCTTAGAGGTTATCCAGTCCAGCCTCATTAATTTCACATGTAACTGAGTCCCAAAGGAAGTGACACCCAAATTCAGACAGCTAATAAACAGCAATGCCAGGATTCAAATTCAAGTCTTTAGACACCGAGTTCAGTGGTCTTCCCACCGATTTTCATTGTCATTAAAAATAGTAACAAAGCTTCCCAGAGAAGGGGTCTATCTCAATTGTTCACATGCAGTAGACCTAAACAACAATTTCAACAAGTTGTGAGGTTTGTTGTTGTTGTTGTTTTGTTATGGGGGGCAAGGCAGAGGTTGAGCTGTTACTATGTTTGTCTCCATCACTATGTAATAACTCCGGAAGATACAAAAAATGTTGGTAATATGATTCTTGCTTTCAGGTCCCTTAGATTGTGTTCAAGTTGACAAGCTAAAACAAAAGAAATAGAACTTCAAATGCAAGTGCTAAATAATATAGTAAAGAATAAAAAGTCAGATCATACCAGAGAAGAAAGAAAATGGTAGTCAGGAATAATTTCAAAGAAGAGGAGAAATGTGAGGATGGGATGGAGTTGCGTATGTCTGAAAAAAAGGGAGGGCTATCCATACAAGGTTAGTATGAGCAAAGATATGGAGGAAGAAAGGAAAATTGCAAATTCATGGGACAGAAAAAAAGACTAGCTGGACAAGAGGACAGATACAAGGGAATAGATAATGGTTGGAAATTCTAGCTAGTTCTGGTTAAAGATGCTAAAGTGAAAAATCCAGTTCAACTTAGACTTCAACAACCATATTGATACTCTAAATTCCCTCTAAAGTCACATGATAAGAAGAACATGGTCCAAATAAACAGAAAGGAAATGAACAAGAGGAAGAAAATGACAAGAATCTATGGCTTGGTCTTACTCAATTTTTTAGAAAATCAGCAACAAAAATTAAAAAATCAAAATATAACTTCACAAGGTGGTCTGGGGACTATGACCTGGGCCAGTTCATAGGAAGCAATGGTGATGCCACCAAAATAATAGTAAGCCCTGTGATGAAGTGTCATTTTGACAGTAACTTAAACAATTGCATATCTAAATGATATTCAGAAGAGGACTCTACTAAGAGAGAAAAGTATCTCCCGTTATCAACAGTTATGAAAATGTGCCTACTCTTTCCACAGACTACATGTGTATTTCTGAGTGAATGGACCCCAGACATTTGATGGGATTTCCTTTATCACTACTGTTTTTACCAGACTATTGCCTTTAAAACTTTGATAAAAAGGTGACTATCTGGCACCACTAACTGGTGACTATCTGATTTTCAGTAGTGTGCACACCATGGTACCAGAAACCCTAGGAAACTGAGAGTAGTAGTTAGCAGATGCCCTGTGGAAAACCAGCATTACAATGTAAGTAGGCACTGTGGAAGTGGTTTTAGAGAGAGGTATTAAAATTTAATGTAATATAAAGAAAAAATGTGACAATTATAATTATGACTTTGAATGGAATGAACAGGGGGATGGCAGAATGGATGAGAAAAAAAAATTGTTCTCTTCAAAAAAATGTCCATAAACATTTCAAAGTCCTTCATAAATTAGTCCTCTCCTAGACTTCCTGTCTTGTTACATATTTCTCCCTGCCATATACTTTTTGATTGGCCTCTTTGCTATTCCACAAATAAGACAATCTATTTCTCAGTTTGCACCAGTTTCTCTGGCTGTTTCCCATGATTGGAATGCTTTGCCTTCATATCTCTACTTATCACCTTCTCTGGCTTGCTTTAGGTACCAATAAACATTTTGTCTTCTACAGTAAGCCTTTCCCAAATTCTCTTCATTCTTCTGCTTTCCTCTTTCGAATTATTCCTATCTATCCCATAAATATTTGTACATATTTGTTTGTTTATCATCTCTTCCATTAGATTGTTTGCTTCTTAAGGGAAGGGACTATCTTTCACCTCTGTTTGTATTCCTAGGACTTAGCACAGTGCCTGGCACATAGTAAGTACTTAATATAAATGACTGACATAAAATGTATATTATATTATTATATAATATATTATATAATAATATATATGACTGACGTAAAATTTCTTTTAAAATTAAATTAATGAACTAAAATAGATTTTTCTGATGTTTCACTAGAATTTTAAAAGCAAGAGTAGCAATCAGGATCTGAGATGAAGCAATAGTAAATCTAGGGGGAAAAAGTCAGGGATGAGTAGATTGCATGGAAGCCTCACACCTCTACATATTGAATACATTTTTTTTTAAGAAAAATATTCGGACTAATATGACAGAAAAATAAAATGATAAATGTTGGAGAAGATATGTGAAAATTGGAACTCTAATGCATTGTTGGTGGAGTTGTGAAATGATCCAACCATTTTGGAAAGCAATTTGGAACTATGCCCAAAGGGCAACCAAACTGTGACTACCTTTCGATTAAGCAATACCACTACTAGGTCTGTATCCCAAAGAGATCATAAAAAAGGGAAAAGGACCCACATGTACAAAAATATTTGTAGTAGATCTTTTTTTGTGGTGGTAAAAAATTGGAAATTGAGGGGATGCCCATCAGTTGGGGAATGGCCGAACAAGTTGTGGTATGTGAATATAGTGGAATATTATTGTGCTATAAGAAATGATGAGCAGGCAGATTTCAGATAAAGCTGGAAAGACTTGCTGAATTTATGCTGAGTGAACCGAGCAGATCCAGGAGAACAGCATACACAGCAACAAGCAACATTGTGTGATGATTAAGTATAATGGCCTTAGCTCTTCTCAGTAAAACAATGATCCAAGACAGTTCCAAAAGACTCATGATGGAAAATGCTAACCACATCCAGAGAAGGAACTATGGAGTCTGAATGCAGATAGAAGCACACTATTTTCACTTTTGTTGTTGTTGTTTTTTTTCTTTCTTGTGGTGTTTTCCCTTTTGTTCTGATTCTTCTTTCACAACATGACTAATGTGGAAATATATTTAACATGATTGTCCATATATAACCTATATCAGATTGCTTGCTGTCTTGGGGAGAGGGAAAGGGAGGGAGGGAAGGAGAAAAATTTGGAACTCAAAATTTTACAAAAATTAATGTTGAAAACTATCTTTCCATGTAATTAGAAAAAAAATACTATTAAGGGTAAAAAAGAACTACCATCTAAACTGGGTTTATCTCATCACATTTTCATCCAGCTGTATGCTATATAAAGATTTAAGTTTTATCTTCACAAGGAGAAGTTCAATTGTCACCATTTGGAATCTTCAAAATCTAATAAAAAGAATATGTTCCCCTCTGCTTGTGGGCAACAGAAAAGAAAGAAAAATATTGGGAATTACTGAACAATATATCTTACATACAAACATACAGAAAATTTTATCATATTTTGATTGACAGAAAATAACTCATTACTTACCTGCATTAGCTTGTCAGTCAGGCCACAAATTTTATATGGGTGTTCAAGTACAACTGAAAGTCATGTGAATAGGTATAATTATTCAAATCATGGGAGCTGATGAGAACACCATGTGACAAAGTATAAGGGAAGAAATGAACATGACCTTGAAGAAACACCTCAGTTAGTAAAGGTAAGTCATGTGAAATGAGTAAATTGGGAAATTGGGAATTTAGTTTGCTTGAAGGAATATCAATATGTTTGTTGAAGTCTGGTGTAATGGGTAGAGTAACCTTGTGATCTAGGCACTGAATTCATTGAGGAAGGAAGAAGAGTGTCCTGAAAGTTTGTAGACAAGAGTTACAATTGGGTAATAAATATGGATTGAAATAATTTTAAAGGAGGAAAGTTTGCTGATTGATTATGGTAGATGGGTACCCTATAATTGGCAATGAAAAACAATAAATATTCCAACTCCCACAACATAAAGAAGTAAGGTGGGTGGGGGGAAGACTGGGCTATAAGTTTAAGCACAATAAATGCTGCAAAAAGTAGCAAGGAAGATTATGTCATCAGAAGGAAGCCAGAGATCAATGAATGCAAGAAGAAGAATAAAAGGAAAAAAGCTTAAGATCAAATCCATTTCAAAGAAAAAGAACAAAAAGTTCTTAAAAGAATTGGCTATCTATTAACAACTATATAAAATGCTCCAAATCACCAATAATAAAATAAATCAAAAGAAAACAAATCTACCATTGCACTACATACCCTGCAAAATAGCAAAGATAACAAAAGATTAGAACATCCAATGCTGGAATGGTTGTGAGAAAAAAGGGACACTAGTACATTGCTGGTGGAGTTCTAAATTAGTACAACCATTATGGGAAGTACTATGGAATTATCTAAATAAAGTGACTCAAAAGTCCACACCCTTTTACCCTGAGATTTTATAACTAGGCTAGTACATTATACACATCTATGCATTATACACATTTCAAACTGTTCCAATGTGTTGATCAATTGTGCTGATTTTTTTCTCAAAAAAATTATTTGATGTATAGAAGGAAATAAGCATTTATGAAGCACTTACTATGTATCAGACACTGTGCTAAAAAACACTCTATGAGTTTTAGCTTATTAGATCCTTACAATGACCCTTGGGAGATAGGCACAAAAATATCCTCATTTTTCAGTTGAAGAAACTAAGATAGAAAAAGTTAAATGACTTACCCAGGATCACACTTTAGTAAGTAACCAGATTTGAACTCAGGTATTTCCAACTCCACATGTAGACATCAGCATGTGCCTACTTATTACATGCAATGATTTTCAGAAAGCAAACTTGAGGAGGGATACTGGGGAAATTTTTAGGATGAAAACAAAAATAAAAGACTAAAAAATATAAAACAAAAACAACCACTTTAATAAATAAATGGACTTTGAGGGAGATTACAGTTTTATAGGGAAGACGAACAATAATATGGAAATCTAAAGAACCTGAAAAATGTTTTGGTTAACAAACACTTTACTTGTTTGCCAAGAACAAAGAAATGACATAAAAAGGCAACACTAACTTAGGTTATAAGTTTGTTTATAAAATATTATGGAAAATATTTTAAGTAGTTTGTCATCTAAAACAGAGATGTTTAACATAAAAACAGTTTAATATTTGATGAGGACTCAAAGAGAATAAAGTCATTCCAAGAGTATTTAAGACTGAAAATATGAGGACAGCAAAATGATGAAATATAGAAAAGGCATGAACATTTTTTTCTTAAACTTTTAAAAGACAAAGAAATCACTACACTAGGATTTTAACATCCCAGACATGGAAGTCTTCAGAGACAACATCCCCTGGTAGCATGCCACCAGGGGAAACTACACTGGACTCACAGAGATCCTTACATTCATCCTGGGCAAGGCCTAACCACAAAGATGAAAGTAACACTTTTCTAACACTTTCTGGCTTTTTAGGTCCAACCCAATGGTTGCATAGAAAATCTTGTAAATAAACATTAGGTATCGTGCATGTCTGAGGACTATCTTAAAAAGGAATTAAAGGTCCTTTCTAGAAAATAGTCTTAATATACAAAAGATATAGGACAGATTTTTTTCCTTCCAACACAAAAGTAATGCTTGATATACAAAAAGTTCATAAGCATAAATTAACAAATATTCAAAACATTAAATAACCTATGTACCTATTAAATTCTCAAAGATAAAGACAACCCTTTAGGATTGTTAGGAAGGAAATAAAGAAGGAAAGAAGGAAGGAAGGAAGGGAAGGAGGGAGGGAGGGAGAGAGAAAAAGTGCAGGCTAATGGAGAAGGCAACTTACAAAAAAGTTGAACTATAAGATACATAGTGTAAATGAAAAGTATAATGGAAGGTTCTATCAAGGGGGAGGGGTTTGGAGCAATAGAAGAGAAGAGGTATAAAGTCTTGCTGCATGAGGTAGTATTTGAACTGAGTCTTCAAGGAGGTTACATAAGTCAAGAGGTGGATATGAGAGACTACAGCATTCCATGCACATGGGTTGATCACTGAAATGATGCAGAGTGGAGATATGGAATGTCCTGTGTAAGGAATAGCAAAAAGATCAGTGTTGCTGGACCACATTGTACCTGAAAGAGAGTAAAGTATAAGAACTGAAAAGACAGGAAAGGGCCATGTTGAAAAGATCTTTAAAAGTCAAAGAGCAGGTTTTACATATGAATATGAATCAGGTGGTACTAGGGAGTCATTGAAGTTTAAATGAGTGGAGTGATGATACGATCAGACCTGTGTTTTAGGAAAATGAATTTGACAGCTGAGTGGAGGATGAATTCTAGTAGAGAGATATTCAAGACAGGGACAACAACCTGCCTGTTATTGGATTCAAAGGAGGAGAGATTTGAGATAGAGACCAAAAAGTCTATTGTGATAGTATAAGAGAGAGACAATGAGGACCTGTACCAGAGTGGAAGTTCTATGAGGGGGATTTATGAAGGTTGTCATTAAGGTAATAACAGTAAGACAAGGTGATGGATTAGATAAGTAGGGCAAATATGACTAGTTGAGGATGACGCATAAGTTTTGAGTCTGATTAACTGGGAATGATGGTGCCCATGATATCAGTAGAGAAGTTTGGGAGAGGGAGAGCATGGGGAGGAAAGATAATGAGCTATGTTTTAGGACATTATAGGTTTGAGATGTCTATGGGGCACCCAGTTTGAAATATTCAAGAGGCAGTTGATAATACAAGACTGGAGCTTGGGGGTCAGAGCCAAGATGGTAGAGTGAAAGCAGTGACTTGCTTGAACTCTCCCCCAAACCCCTCCAAATACCTGTAAAAAAATGGCTCTAAACAAATTCTAAAGCAGCAGAACCCACAAAAAGACAGAGTGAAACAAATTTCCAGCCCAAGACAACCTGGATGGTTGATCAGAAAGGTATATCAGGTCATACTGGGAGAGGAACTCAGTTTAGCGTGGGCATGCAGGCAAGGCAGGCCTCAGCAAACCTAGAGCAGGCCTCAGAGGACTGAATCACAGGCAGCTGTGGCTGTTTCCAAACCTCCCAACCCACGAAAGACAACTTAGAAGGTCAATGGGAAAAGTCTGCTTCTGTAGTGAGAAAGAGAAGCTAGGTCCCAATCCCAGTTCCTGAGCACTGCCTCAGGGTGGCAGATGCTTCCTAAGCTTCTGGTCCACAGACTGAGGGGGAATCTTGTGGCTGATCAGAGGGGGATTGCAGGGATCTTTTTGCCAGGGCTGAGGCAGGAATCTCTTGCTTTGCCCGTGTTTGGATCTGGGTCACAATGCTGGGTGGCGGTCCTGGGGCAATAAGGAGTCCTGGCATGGTGGAGCATGTAATGGTGGTGGAGAGGAAATCCTCTTCTCAGTTGCAAGACAGAAGAGAGTGCTTATGGTCACTCATAGAACAGAGAGCACAGACCAGGAAAGGAGTAAACACCTTGGCCCTTATCATAGCAACTTGGAAGAACTGAAAATTTACAAGTCCCTAGAAGTATCTCTGAAAACAGCTGTACAAACCCCCAAAGCTTGGAACAGTACATTCTCCACATTGGAAGCAGACCTCTACCTTAACAAAGAGTTTATAACTCAAGTAATTGTCTGGGATCATGAACAAACCTCACAAAAAGAGTTAGACCATAGAATCTTTTTTTTGGTAACAAAGACGATCAAAACATACAACCAGAAGAAGACAACAAAGTGAAAGCTCCTATATCCAAAGCTTCCAAGAAAAATATGAATCAGTCCCAAGCCTTGGAAGAGCTCATAAAGGATTTTGAGAAGCAAGTAAGAGAAACAGAGGAAAAACTGGGAAGAGAAATGAGAGTGATGCAAGAAAATCATGAAAAACAAGTCAATAGCTTGTTAAAGGAGACCCAAAAAAATACTGAAGAAAATAACAACTTAAAAAATAGCCTAACCCAAATGGCAAAAGCGGTACAAAAAGCCAATAAGAAGAAGACTGCTCTAAAAAGCAAAATTGGCCAAATGGGAAAGGAAGTCCAAAAAATTATGGAAGAAAATACTTCCTTAAAAATTAGAATAGAGCATTTGGAAGCTAGTGACTTTATGAGAAATCAAGACACTGTAAAACAAATCCAAAAGAATGAAAAATCAAAAAACAATGTGAAATATCTCATTGGAAAAACAACTGACCTGGAAAATAGATCCAGGAGAGAGAATTCAAAAATTATTAAACTATCTGAAAGCCATGATCAAAAAGAGAGCCTAGACATCATCTTTCAAGAAATTATCAAGGAAAACTGCCTGATATTTTAGAACCAGAGGGCAAAATAGAAATTGAAAGAATCCACCAATCTCTTCCTGAAAGAGATCCCCAAAGGAAAACTCCTAGGAATATTGTAGCCAAATTCCAGAGTTTCCAGGTCAAGGAAAAAATATTATAAACAGCCAGAAAAAACAATTCAAATATTGTGGAAATACAATCAGGATAACACAAGATTTAGTAGCTTATACAATAAGGGACCAGAGGGCATGGAATATAATATTCCAGAGAGCAAAGGAGATAGGATTACAACCAAGAATCACCTACCCAGCAAAACTGAGTATAATCCTTCAGGGGGAAAAATGGTCATTCAGTGAAATAGGGGACTTTCAAACATTCTTGATGAAAAGACCAGAGCTGAATAGAAAATTTGACTTTCAAATACAAGACTCAAGTGGAACATGAAGGGGTAAATAAGAAAGAGAAATTGTAAGAGATTTATTAAGGTTGAACTGTTTACATTCCTGCATGGAAAGATGATATTTGTAACTCATTAGACCTTTATCAGTTTTAGGGTAGTTGGAGGGGAAAAATTATATGTATGTATGTAAGTATATATATACATATATATATATAGAGAGAGAGAGAGGGCACAGGGTGAGCTGAAGATGAAGGGGTGGTATCTGAAGAATAAAATTAAGGGGTGAAAGAGGATTATACTGAAAGAAGAAAGGGAGAGGTAGAACAGGATAGATAATCTCACAAAAAAAAAACAGAAAAGAAAAGGCTCTTACAGTGGAGGGAAATAGGGGAACATGAGAGAGAATGAGTGAATCTTACTCTGATCAGATTTGGCTTAAGGAGGGAATAACATATACACTCAATTGGGTATGGAAATCTATCTTACTCTACAGGAAAATGGGGGGGAAGGGAACAAGAGAGCAGGGGGATGATAGAGGGGAGGGCAGATTGGGAGAGGGGTAATCAGAAGCAGACACTTCTGAGGAGAGACAGGGTCAAAAGAAAGAATAGAATAAATGGGGGCCAGGATAGGATTAAGGTAAATAGAGTTAGTTTTTCACAACATGACTTCTATAGAAGTGTTTTGCATAACTGCACGTGAGTAACCTGTATTGAGTTGCTTGCCTTTTCAATGAGGGTGGATGGGGAGGGAGGAAGGGAGAAAATTTGGAACCCAAAGTTTTAAAAACACACTTTTAAAAAAATGTCTTCACATGCAACTGGGAAATAAGAAACATAGGAAATGGGGTATAGAAATCTATCCTGACCTACAGGAAAATAGAAGGGGAAGGGGATAAGAGAAGGGGGGAGTGATAGAAGGGAGGCCAGAGTAGAGGAAGAAGTGTTCAGAATGCATGCCATCTTGGGGTGGTGGGAGGGGTGAGCTGGGGTGAAAATTTGGAACTCAAAATCTTGTGGAAGTGAATGTTGAAAACTATAAATAAATTTAAAAAGAAAAAAGAAAAATATAAAATAAAAAAGACTGGAGCTCAAGATATAAATATATGTGTGTATGTGTGTATATATACATATATGTGTGTTGATTATCTTAAAGGATGATAATTGAACTCAAAGACATGATAAGATCACTAAGTAAGATACTAAAGATGGAGAAAAAGGCCCAGGACAGAGCCTCAGGAGGCACCAATGGTTAGTGAACATGACCTAGATGAAGATCTTAAGATTGAACAAAGGAAATTGAAAACAAGAGATATGCCAGATAGGGGAGAATCAGAAGATAACGGTGTCATGAAAACCTAGAGAGGAGAGATTAATTGAGAAGAGGGTAAGATTAACTAAGAGAAGAAGGTAAGTGACTATGTCAGTGGCTGTAGGGAGATCAAGAAGGATCAAGATTAACAAAAGACCATTATATTTGTCAATTAAGAAAATATCTGTGACCTTAATGACAGCAATTTCATTTGAATGATATGATAGGAAACCAGATTACAAAAAGTTTAGAAGACAGTGAGAGGAAAGGAAGTGGAAGCAATGAATGGAGAATAAGTAGCTTTCTCAACAAGTTTCCAAGAGAAGAAGATATACAGGTGAATGGTTATCAAGTAAGCAGAGTCTGAATATTTTCTTTTTTAATTTGTTTTGTTTTGCTTTGGGGTTTTTTTAGAATGAGGGAAAGATTGCATGTCTGTAGATATCAGGAAAGAAGTTAATAGATAGGGAGAGATTAAAGATAAGAAAGTGGGGCTGGTGGCATGGAATCACTCACCAGGCTGGTCTGTTGCTCTGGCATAAGATGGAACTGTGACAGTCTGCATGTAGGTGAGAGAGGAGGTTGAGGACAGAATTATAAAGAAAAAAACACCCTGAGCTCATCTATCCTTAGAACTGTGATTATCATGCCACCTATCAGAGAAGTGACACTGTCTGCAGTGGGATTCTGTGACATCTCTGAGGATGGAACAAACATTGCCCAGGTGAAGATTATTAGCAGTATTAATCATTAAACAATTAGAACATCCAAAAGGATAACAAGAATCAGCTGGAAAATAAAACGCTGTATCTTCTCTGAAAAAGATTCTAAGCCATCTTAGATATTAATCCACAGATCACCTAAAGTATTTAGCGCTCTTTGTTTGCTGGGACTCAGAGATCAATTGTTCAGTGCCTTTGTCTCATATAAGGAGTATACTAGGTGCGCCTCAAGTGTGAGCCATTTGAGATGAAGATCCTGGTCAAGTACATAAGATCAGCCCAAGTCTCAAGAACTTAATTATCATTTTATTCTTCTTTACCATCTCAGGTCTTTTATCTATGTGATACTATCTCTGAGAGTAAGTTAGTCATCGCAAAACCCACAAAACAGGAAGGTCTAATGCCCTTACTTGGTCCATTACTTGGTCATATTCCATCCTCTGTTGAGCAAATTCTCAGTCTTTTCTCCCTAATACTCGTGTTAGAGGGTCATTATCTTCTCAGGCAAACATTCTCTCCCTTCCTGTGTCTCTTTTGTTTAATTTTAAAATATTTATTAATTCATTTAAAATAAAAGTAATAAACCTATTACATGTTAATATTAATAACATTTTTATGAAAACATAACTCTATTTTCCAGAATTAGTGAGAGGTGGCATTGTTTTACAAATTTTTACAAAATTCTTTAATGTCTGGCTTAATAGAAGACGACTGAATCTTCATATCTGCTTCAGAATTCAATCTGTTGTGATGTGTTGTTTTGGTTGAAGCATATGAAGAAAATCAAGCCTCATAGAACTGAAAAATAATTGGAAAAGTAAATATTTAATAGGCAAATAACATCTTGGGATTATTATGAAAATAGTTTTAACCCCACAGACCTCCCCTGAAAGGGTCTGAAAGTCTTCAAATAACACTTTGAGAACCATTGCTCTAGGACAGAGTGATGTGTAAGGTTCTTTGATGTTCTGGCCCTACTGAGATCTTATGACTGCTGGAGTACCCAACCCATAGGAGCTTTGGTCTTTATTTCCTTTACAGCATCACCAGAATCTCTGGTTGTGTCCACACCAAATACAGCAGGGCCCTCAGAAACCTAATGTTGGAGTCACTGTAGTTCTATTTATCAGTTCTTTCAATGCAGATAGTGTCTTCCTTCATAATTCCTTTATAGTTAATTTGGGTATTTATAATAGTCAAAATTTCTTAGGTGTTCACAGTTTTTCTTAAAACAATATTGCTCTTACTGTATACAACATTCTCTTGGTTCTGATCATTTTGTTCTTCATTATTTTGTGCAAGTTTATCCATGTTTTTCTAAAAATCATCTAGCTCATCATTTCTTATGGTATAGTAGTATTCTGTCACAATCATATACCACAACTTGTTCACCACTTTTCTTCCTATGTCTCCCAATGTTCTCCTCTCTATACTCTTCAACTCCATACCTCCATAATCCACATCATCCTTGGTTGTTCCAACCCACTGCCCCATCTATAACTTTTCATCTCTTGTAAATCCTGTCCTTTTCATCTTAGCTCCCTTGGTACTTTTCCATTTTATTGTACTATCAGAAATCTAGGTCTCCACAGAAGACAATCCATTGCTCACTGCTCTCCATTTCTGGGTGTTCTCTCATACCACCTAAGGCACTGGACAAGGAAGAAGAGTGGGCATAGTCCCATTCCTTTATATTCATCATCCTCTTTGCCACCATTACTTAGAAACCTCTCTTCTATTGAGATTCTCTTTATCCTTCTCTATTATGTAGTCCAACTCTTTAATTACATTCAACTAGTGAACACCACTTGAGATTTTCTCGGCAAAAACATTGAAGTGGTTTGCTATTTGCTTCTCTAGTTCATTTTACAAATGAAGAAACTGAGGCAAACAGGGTTAAGTGACTTGCCCAGGGTCACACAGCTAGGAAGTGATGTCAGATTTGAATTCAGAATGGGCATGAGAGAAGACTGCCTCTATCAACTAAATTATACCCTATAAAGAGTAGCTATGAAGAAGGAAGGATAACTACAGAAACACCTAGAAATTCACAGATGAAGAAAGGAGCCAGTAGGGAAACCCTGAGTCTCAGGAGTCTATAACAGATGCCCAAAGTTTAGAGCAATGAGAGGATTCTGGGAAGATGGTGCTACGAGTAGGTTGGAAATTTTCAAGCTCTCAAAATTTTCTCCCACAAAAGAGATGAAATAATGCCTCAGGGTGAATATTGAGTGGTAAAAATAAATAAGAGTAGGGGTGGAACAGGAGTCCTCCTGGAACAATCAGACAAGATCTGGAGAAAAGTCCCAGGATGAGGTTTGGTCCATGTGAAGAGAAAACACCTACCGGCTAGGTCCTAGATACACTTAAACAACAAGCAGCTAGCCCTGTGGTTAGCTGGGTTGGGAGGCTGCCTTGGCACCAGCTTCAGGAACTTTTAGCACCAGAATAGTGAGAGATGTTGGGCGTCTGAGCCAGGGAGGATTGAAGAAACCTCTGCTGGAATAAAAGCTATGATTGAATTTTGCTGGGTGGCTATATGTCATTTAAAAAAAAAAAGGATAGGTAAAAGGAAGAGCAGGGGTAGGGTTGAATATTAAGAAGAAATATTCCTATCTAAGAAAACCTATGAAACACAGGGTGAATCATGAGAAAAAGCACTGGGGTAAAGATCAAAGGAAATAGGAACAGAAGCAATTTTTTATTGGAGTATACTTCTGACACACCAGACAGAAAGAGAAAAGAGATGAGGAGTTTGGGAAATAGATCACAAGTCCCAGAGACATGAAATAGTGGTGATGGGGGACTACAATTACCTCTCTCTCTCTCTCTCTCTCTCTCTCTCTCTCTCTCTCTCTCTCTCCTTCCTTGCTTCTTTGCATTTTTCCCAAAGCAAGACAACACATAACTTCTTGACTTGTCTTATTAATAATTTTATACTTCCAAGAGCAGAAGTAACAACATGGGCTTATTTTATTCTGGACCTGGTTCTTACTAGCAAGGAGGAGTAAGTTGCTTGGGGAGTAAGAGGTGGGAGAGAAGGGAAATGATGAGAACATTGGGTAGAAGTAGTCACTTTGTTCTAGAATTTGTAATAAAATAGGAGAGGCAATATGGACATAGTTTTATATCACTACACTTTGGGAAAATAAGTGTTCAGAGAAAAGATAATGGGCAACTAGGTGGCACAGTGGGTGGAGCACTGGCCCTGGAGTCAGGAGGACCTGAGTTCAAATCTAACCTTAGACATTTGACACTTAATACCTCTGTGACCCTGGGCAAGTCACTTAACCCCATTGCCTAGCCAAAAAAAAAAAGATAAATAGGATAGCACAATCTAAAATGCTTTCAGAGAAGTCAACACAGGAAACATGACAGATGTACAAGAATAATATTCTGTAGACACAGAGGAAAAAACCTCCAAGGAAAAAGGAATATGGAATTTGTCTGAAGTAGATGCATGGGGAATTCACTCAATGAAGTAGATTTTTAAAATAAATATGCAGCAATGGACTTGGGGGAGTCAAGATGGTGGAGTAAGAAGTAAGTTGCTCTCACCCTCTCTTATTGACCTCTGAAAGCCTAGGATATGTCACCCCAGGAAGAGCTCTGGAATAGCTGAGCCAGCAGAAAGACAAGGTGCAGTAGTCTTGTAGCCCAGGAAGCTTGGGGGATTAATGAGAAAAGTCCCTCTTGCTCTGGAAGAGGGAGAACAGTACAAGATGGGAGGCATCTCAGCAAACCAGCGACAATCCCAGCTTCCCCAATGCCTCAGCACAGGCAGGTGAACGGGTAGACACAAACTCAGAAGACTACCATGTGTGCCAGCATTCTGCAGCAGTCAAATCTCTCGGGGCTTCAACACAACTCCAGGAAGCACAACTCCAGAGGCTCAGCTACAGACTTGCAGACATTTTCCAACAGCCAAAAATTTGAGTGCTTTGAAGAAGTCTGGGTGAGCAGCTGTCCTCCAGGGACCAGACTCCCCACCTTTACCCAGGGAGCTACAGTGTTGCTGACCCCAGCTTAGCACCGGATAAGCTGCCAGACACCTACAGTGTGCAACTGCAAGAACCTGAGGCCCCAGCACACAAAACCAGTGAGCAGGTCCCAGGCACCCAGCACAAGAAGCTTGGGTCAGTGTCCCTGCACTCCAGTAGGAAAGCTCAACTTTAAAAACCAAGAAATAGGCAAACACCATGAGCAAAAAACAGAAACAGACAATGACCATGGATTCTTATTATGGGGACAGGGAAGATCAAGGAACAAATTGAGAAGAGGACAACATTATCAATATACCCACATCCAAAACCTCAAAGGGGAATATGAACAGGTCTAAAGTCCAAAAAGCCTTCTTGGAAGAGCTCAAGAAGGATTTTACAAGTCAAATAAGAGAGGTAGAATAAAAATTGGAAAAAAATGGGACATATATAAGAGAGAGTCAATAGCTTGGAAAAGGAAAGACAAAAATTGACTGTAGAAAACAAGTTTAAAAATACAGTTGGCCAAATGGAAAAAGTACACTGAAAAAATCAACTCTTTAAAAAGTAGAATTGGCCAAATGGAAAAGGAGGTACAAAATCTAATAGAAGGAAACAATTCATTAAAGATGAGAATTGGGAAAGTGAAAGCTGATGACTCTGAGATATCAAGAATCAGTCAAACAGAAACAAAAGAATGAAAAAATAGAAAAAATGTAAAATACCTCATTGATAAAACAACTGACCTAGAAAATAGATGCAAGAAAGACAATTTAAAAATTATTGGTTTACTTGAAAACCATGATACAAACAAAGAGCCCAGACAGCATCTTTCAGGAAGTCATTAAAGAAAACTGCCTTGATGTCCTAGAGCTAGAAGGTAAAATAATCATCAAAAGAATCTACCAATCACCTCCTGAAAGAGATCCAAATTGAAAACACCAAGGAATATTGTAACCAAATTTCCAAATTACCAGGTCAAAGAGAAAATACTGCAAGCAGTTAGAAAGAAACAATTTAAATATCACGAAACCACAGTCAGGATTATGCAGGACCTTGCAGCTTCTATGTTAAAAGATCAGAGGGCATAGAATATGATATTCCTTAAGACAAAGGAGTTTGGATTATAACCAAAGATCAACTACCCATTGAAATTGAGCATAATCTTTCAGAGGAGAAGGTGGACATTCAATAAAATAAGGAAACTTCCAAATCTTCCTGATAAAAAGACTAGAACCCAACAGAAAATTTGACCTTCAAATGCAAGACTCAAGAGAGGCATAAAAAGGGAAACAGGAAAGAAAAAAAACAACAAAATGTTATTAATAAGGGCAAACTGTTTACATCCCTACAAGAGAAGATGACGTTTGTAACTCTTGAGAACTATATTATTATTACTACATTTAAAAGGGGTATACATAGACAGATGGCCTGGGCATAAGTTGACTTTAATGCAATGATAAAAAATCTAATTAAGTGGTGAAAAGGGATTGTTCTGGGAAAAGAGGTAAGGAAGAGACAGAGCAGGTTAAATTACAATCACATGAGAAGATACAAAAACGGATTACAGTAGAGTGAAAGAAGGAAGAGAGGTGACTATTGTTTGAACTTTACTCTCATCAGATTTGGCTCAAAGAGGGAATAACATAATCAGTTAGGTATAGAAATCTAATTTACCTTATAAGAAGTAGGAGGGGAAAGGAGAAGGAAAACAGAAGGGTGGAAATAAGGGAGAAAGAAATAGCCAGTGTAAAGAGGAAAAAAGGGAGGGGGCTGATAGAGGGGAGGGCAAACTGAGGAAGGTGGTGGTCGAAAGCAAAACTCTAGTGAGGAGAGGAAAGTAGAGAGAAAAGCATAAATGGGAGGGGGAATAGGATGGAGAGAAAGACACAGATAGTAATCATTACTGTGAATGTGATTGGGATGAACTATCCCATAAAATAGAAATGAATAGCAGAGTGGATTAAGAACCATACTCCTGTAATATGTTGTTTACAAGAAACATATTTGAAGCAGAGGGATACACACAGAGTAAAGGTAAAAGGCTGGATCAGAATAAATTATGCTTCAGCTGAAGTAAAAACAAAAAAAACAGGGGTAGCAATCCTGATCTCAAGCAAAGCAAAAGCAAAAACAGATCTAATTAAAAGAGATAAGGAAGGAAACTACATTCTGCTAAAAGGCACCATAGGCAATGAAATAATATCATTACTAAACGTATATGCACCAAGTGGTATAGCATCCAAATTCTTAGAGGAGAAGTTAAGGGACTTACAGGAAGAAAGAGACAACAGAATTATACTAGAGTGGGACCTCAATCTCCCCCTCTCAGAACTAGATAAATCTAATCACAAAATAAACAAGAAAGAAGTTAAGGAGATGAATAGAATTTTAGAAAAGTTAGATATGATTGACCTCTGGAGAAAATTGAATGGGGATAGAAAGGAATAAACTTTTTTCTCAATGGTAAACAAAAATTTCTCTTACTGTTCTTTTTTTGGCAAGGCAATTGGGGTTAAATGACATGCCCAGGGTCACACAGCTAGTAACTGTTAAGTGTCTGGTCTGATACTCAATTTGAACTCAGGTCCTACTGACTCCAGGGCTGTTGCTCTATCCACTGTACCACCTAGTTGCCCCTTTTTCTCAGCACCTACACAAATATTGACCATATATTAGGGCATAAAACACTCATAATCCAATGCAGAAAGGTAGAAATATTAAATTCATACTTTTTCAGATCACAATGCAATAAAAACTACATGTAATAAAGGGCCATGGAAAGATAGACTAAAAATTAATTGGAATCTAATACTAAAGAATGGGTGGATCAAACAACAAATCAGAAACAATCAATAACTTCATCCAAAAGAATGACAATGAGACAACAGACCAAAACTTATGAGATGCAGCAAAAGTGGTTCTTAGGAGAATTTTTACATTTCTAAATGCTTACATGAATAAAATAGAGAAAGAGGAGATCAATGAATTGGGCATGCAACTAAAAAAGCTAGAAAGAGAACAAATTTAAAATCCCCAATTAAATATCAAATTAGAAATACTGAAAACCAAAGGAGAGATAAATAAAATTGAAATTAAGAAAACTATTGAACTAATAAATAAAACTAAGAGCTGGTTTTATGAAAAAAAAATAAGATAGATAAACCTTTGGCTAATTTGATTTTTAAAAAAAGAAAGAAGAAAACTGAATCACCAGTAACAAAAATGAAAAGGGTGAATTCACCACCAATGAAGAGGAAATCAAAACAATAATTAGGAGCTATTTTGTCTGACTGTATGCCGGAGAATTTGACAATCTTAGTGAAATGGATGAATATTTACACAAATATAAATTTCCCAGATTAATGGAAGAGAAAATAAAATACTTAAATAACCCCATTCCAGAAAAAGAAATTGAACAAGCCATCAATGAATTTCTTAAGAAAAAACTCTCTAGGGACAGACAGATTTCCAAGTTAATTCTATGAAATATTTAAAGAAAAATTAATTCCAATACTATATAAACTATTTGGGGAAAATGGGCAAAGAAGGAGTACTACCAAATTCTTTTTATGATACAAATATGGTGCTGATACCTAAACCAGGAAGAACCAAAACAGAGAAAGAAAATTATAGACCAATTTTGCTAATGAATATAGATGCAAAATTTTTAAATAAAATATTAGCATTGTTGGAGTTGTGAACTAATCCAACTACTTTGTGGAATCATTAAAGCACCTTATCTCAAGGATAATACACTATGACCAGGTAGGATTTATACCAGGAATGTAGGACTGGTTCAATATTAGGAAAAATATCAGCATAATTGACCATATCAACAACAAAACTAACAGAAATCATATGATTATCTCAATAGATGCAGAAAGAGCATTTGACAAAATATAGCACCCATTCTTATTGAAAACACTAGAGAGCATATGAATAAATGGAGTCTTCCTTAAAATAATAGGTAGTATCCATATAAAATGATCAGCAAGCATTATTTGTAATGGGGATAAGCTAGAAGCATTTAAGCATATAAGCTTAAAGCTTATAAGATTGGGGGTGAAACAAGGATGTTTATTATTAACGCTGTTACTCAATATTGTACTAGAAACATAAGCTTTAGCAATAAAAGGAGAAAAAGAAACTGAAGGAATTAGAATAGGTAAAGAAGAAACAAAGCTAACACTCTTTGCAAATGATATGATGGTATACTTACAGATTCCTAGAGAATAAAGTAAAAAATTACTTGAAATAATAAACAAATTTAGTAAGTTGCAGGAAATAAAATTAACCCACATAAATCATTAGCATTTCTATATATTACTAACAAACCCCAACAGCAAGAAATAGAAAGAGAAATTCCATTTAAAGTTACTGAGACATTATAAAATATTTGGGAGTATACCTGCTGAAACAAACCCAGAAACCACATGAATACAATTACAAAACACTTTTCACACAAATAAAATCAGATCTAAAGAACTGGAAAAATATCACTTACTCATGAGTAGATGAAGCTAATATAATAAAAATGACAATTCTACTTTAATTAAATTACTTATTCAGTTTCATACCAATCAAACTACTGAAAATTATTTTATAGAGCCAGAAAAAACAATAACAAAATTCATCTGGAAGAACAAAAGGTCCAGAATATCAAGAGAATTAATGAAAAGAAATGCAAGGGAAGGTGGCCTAGCCATGCCAGATCTTAAATTGTATTGTAAAACAGAAATAATTGAAACTACTTGGTACTGGCTAAATAAGCCCTTCTTAAAGCACAATAGTATTCCTTACATTCATATACAACATCTTGTTCAGCCATTCCCCAATTGATGGACATCGACTCAAGTTCCAATTCTTTACCACCACAAAAAGAGCTGCTATAAATATTTTTTTACTTGTGGGTCCTTTTCCCATTTTATCAGTGGTACAGGTTAGGTGCACAAGACACAATAGAAAATGACTATAGCAATCTACTATTTGATAAATCCAAAGACTACAGCTTCTGGGATAAGAACTCATTATTTAACAAAAACTTCAGAGAAAACTGTAGTGTGGCACAAGGTGGGCATAGAGCAACATCTTACACTATATACCAAAATAAAGTCAAAATGGATACATGATTTAGATATAAACTCTGATACTATAATCAAACTAGGAGAACAAGGAATAGTTTACCTGTCAGATCTACGGAGAAGGGAAAATTTTATGACCAAACAAGAGATAGAGAACATTATGAAATGCAAAATGGATAATTTTGATTACATTAAATTGAAAAGTTTTTGCACAAACAAAGTCAATGCAATTAAGATTAGAAGGAAGGTAGAAAATTGGGAAAGAATTTTTACAACCAGTCTCTCTGATAAGGGCCTCATTTCTAAAACATATAGAGAATTAAGTCAAATCTATAAGAATACAAGTCATTCCCCAATTGATAAATGGTCAAAGGATAAGAACAGGCAGTTCTCAGACGAAGAAATTAAAGTTATCTATAGTCATATGAAAAAATGCTCTAAAACACTATTGAGTAGAGAAATGCAAATCAAAACAACTCTGAGGTACCACCTCATACCTATCAGATTGGCTAACATGACAAAACAGTAAAATGATAAATGTTGAATAAGATGTGGGAAAATTGGAACACTAATGCATTGTTGGAGTTTTGAACTGATCCAACCACTTTGTAGAATCATTTGGAACTATGCCCAAAGGGCTATAAACTATGCATACCCTTTGACCCAGCAATACCACTTCTAGTTTTATATCAAAAAGAGATCATAAAAATGGGAAAGTGACCCTCATGCAAATATATATATATATATCTATATATATAGATATATATATAGATATATATATAGATATATATAGATATGTATTTATAGCAGCTTTTTTGTGGTGGGGAAGAATTGGAAATTGAGTCGATGTCCATCAATTGGGGAATGGCTGAAAAAGTTATTGTATATGAATGTAATGGAATACTAATGTGCTTTAAGAAATGATGAGCAGGTAGACTTTAGAAAAATCTGGAAAGACTTATATGAACTGATGCTGAGTGAAATGAGCAGAACCAGGAGAACACTGTACACAGTAACAGTCACCTTGCACAACGACCAACATTGATAGACTTAGCCCTTCTCAGGAATGCAAGGATCTAAGACAACTCCAAAAGACTCATGATGAAAAATGCTATCCATGTCCAGAGAAAGAACTTTGGAGCCTGAATGCAGATGGAAGCATACTATTTGCTCTCTTTTTCTTCTGTTGTTTTGTTTTATTTCTCTTTCTCATGGTTCCTCCCATCAGTTTTAATTCTTCTTTACATCATGACTAATGTGAAAATATGTTTAACATAAATGTGTAAGCAGAGCCTATATCAGATTGTGTGCCATCTTGGGGAAAGGGGAAGAGAGGGAGGGGGAGAAAATTTTAAACTCAAAATCTTATGGAAGTGAATGTTGAAAACTAAAAATAAATAAATTAGTTATATATTTTGAAAAACAAAATAAATAAAATAAACATGCAGCAGATGGAAATGACATAAAGAAACAGACACACCTACATATCAAAGTTGTTGTGATGATAAAATAAAATATTGGTAAAGCCTTTTGTATACTTTAAAGTACTAAAGAGATACTTATTACAACTATTATTATTATGATAAAAATTAATATAAGAACATGACAAAGGTCTATAAAATGACATCAGGAATGCCAAAGCTTGAAATTTAGGTCAGACTGGAGAGTGGAAACCAAAACAAAAAAATATGTATGTTTCTTGGGAGGTAAAAATGGGAACATAGAAAAGGGATATGACCTTTGCTTTGAAAGGGAAATGGGTCAAAAACAACTGACATAATAGAGAGGGCAAAGCTATTCAATTCTTTTTGCTCTGTTACTTCCCTCAGAGGAGAATGTTTTTCATATAGGAAATGGTAAAAAGCAAATTAATAACAGGGAGTTGCTATACAAAAGAAGTAAAGAGATAATAAGTGAGCACCTAGGCAGCCTTGATGAATTCAAGTCATCCATGCATGGGACCTAAAAGACTTGTAAGATATGATGCTAAGCTACCATCACTAATAACTGAAAGTTATTAGAAGAATTAGAACAAGAGCAGAAAGTAGAAATTGAAAAAATCCGCTGATCACCACATGAAAGAGATCCTATGAGGAAAATCCATAGGAATATTATAGTCAAATTCTGAAAGCCCCAGCTCAAGGATAAAATATTATGAGCAACAAGAAGGAAAAAAACTTTAAATATGGCAGTGCCACAACTAGAATCACACAAAACCTAGCAGCAGTGACACTGAAAGACCACAGGTCTTGGAACACTATATATTGCAGAGCAAAAGAACTGGGGTTCTGGCTGAAAATATATCCATGGAAAAGGGGAGAAGCACCCCAATATGGAATAAGAACAAAAGTAGCTCAGATTTTCAACAAAGGAAAGAGAACAGAGTCTGCAAACAGTGAGCCAGGGAGCTTGAATTTGATTCCTGGGAAACTTCTAGAGTGGATCCTTAAAAAGATCATTTGAGAATATCCAAAATATGAAGTTGTGGTTACAAAGAACTAAAACAATTTCATCAAGAAAGATTGTGCCAGACTAAACAGATTTCCATTTTAGATCAGATTATTATACTAGTAGTTGATGGGAATGCTATGGATGTAGTTTCTCTATATTTTAGAAAAGTTTATAATAAAGTATCTAATAATGTTCTGAAGAAGATGGAGAAAAATAGATTAGATGATAATTCAATCAGGATTCAGAACTGATTAGATGGTCGGACTCAAAGAATAATTGTTAATTCAACAATTCAATGACAATATGGCAGAAGGTCTCTAATGAAAAGATCTGAAATTGGCCTTGTGTTACTTATCATTTTTATCAATGTCTTAGATACAGGCATAAATAGCATGCTCATCAAAGTTTCAGATGATACAATAATGGGAGGGATAGCCAACAAAACAGATGGCAGAGTCTAGATAAAAATGTATCTTGTCAGACTTGAGAACCAAACTGAATCTAGCAAAGTGAAAATCAATAGAGGTAAATGTAAAAGTCTTATACTTGAAGATAAAAAATCAATTCCATAAATATAAATTGGAGGAGACATTGATATCAGTTGTTTTCTGAAAATGATCTGAGTATTTAACTGGGTTGTGAACTGAAAATGCTACAGCTGAGTAATGTTGGTAGCTAAAAAAAAAAGTGACCGTGAACTTTTTGTGCATTAAGACAAACATTGTTAGAGGCAGCTAGTTGGCACAGTGGATAGGGCTGTGGCCTTGGAATCAGGAGGACCTGAGTTCCAATCTGGCCTCAGACACTTGATACTTACTAGCTGTGTGACCCTGGGCAAGTCACTTAACTCCAATTGCCTCACCAAAAAGCAAAAAGAGAGAGAGAGAGAAGCATTGTTTCCAAGAATAGTGTCACATGTGAGTTTTAACAAAAAGGTAAACTAAAGTATGTTTCACTAAGCAAGATAACATTTTATTCAAATGGCATGAATCCTGGAAATAAGATGGTCAGTAGATGCCTCAGTTTCCAGCCAAAAATCCTGAGCAAAAGAACAGCTTCCCTTTCATAGGTTTTTGGGGAATGCAGAACAAAGAACAGAACAGAATAGCTGACATCATAGGGTTGAGGAAAACATGATTAGTTACATAGCTAAGGCATAGGGAACAGTATGGCTGGTCAGAAGTTGGGAATAAGGGTTAGCAATAACACTCCTCCTTTCCTTCTGTGACTAAGAAGTATTCATTGTTTGATTCCGCCTACGAGAGAGTGACCCAGACTTCTTTGGATAACAAATCAGACATCCTTGAAGGATACCTTGTTGGTATAAAGACATTAGGCCCAATTCCCTTATGGCAAGCCACATTCCCCAAGGTTAGCAAAATTCCTTGAGGCAAGAATAGAACAGTGATTAGCAAAAAACAAAAACAAAAATCAAACTGAATGTCTAAATATAAGTTATTACAGGCCAGCTGAATTCAGAACTAAGCTCAGAGACAGGAAACCACGACTTAGGCAGTTATAAGATAAAATCAATTAACTGTGAATAGGATCAATAAGAAAATTATATAAGATCAGTTTTTATCTCAGTTCCTCCCTTTAATCACTTATTTAAGAGTCTATTCTATAAGATCTCTAACATAATAATTACTAACAGGGTGCAAGGACATAAGCTTCTTGGGGGCAAGTCAGAATAGGCTTTAACACAGCAACTAATGCAAAGTCTAAAAAGAATAGAAAGATAGAGGGCAACAAGGGCCCATTCACTAAGGGTAGATAACAGGTTGTTTCTCTGCCAAGTGAACCAAGAGGGACTGTATCAGACATTACCCGAGGGATGTTGTTGTGTACAATTTTCCTGAACAGTTAACATAAGAATGAAAAGATAGAAATGTAAGAACAACAAGATAGACTGAACATAACACAAGCCATAGTAAAAATATATAAAACCAGGGACTAAATTTAGGAGGGAGATTTATATGTGTCAAGGTAACTAAGAAAACTCAGCAAACATAAATACAATGTAACAAAAGCCAAAGTAATACAATAATGCTTAGCAACAATAACTAACATCAAGTACCCTAGTAACCCACTCCCAATGTCCAGTTAATCATCGCATTTCATCTTAGAGGTCCCACATAATTGTCTGGTCTTTAATTCCATCTTATCTGGGACATTCTAGAATAGGTCTTATTCTCAAGGCAGCTCTAAAGAGGGCTCCTCTTCAGTAGATTTGCTTCTCTGCTTTCATGTCACTTGTAGATTCTTAGATGTTCCTACTAGAATCTTTTACAAAACAGACCTCAATACGTTAGTAAATCTTCATAAATATATTAGTTCTCCAATAACTAAGTTCATGCAATGAAAACTAGCTAATCTTGGTTCTGATTTATTAACCACAAAGCTATGGAAAGGGTATCAAACTAGGAACCCACAGTTCACTTGAAAATTTAAGTTCTTACATATCCCTCTCTGTTTCTATATTTTTCTAAGCCCTGTACCTGATATAAATACTACCAACAACAGGCTGAACAATCTTTAAAAGTCTCTGAGGATCTGACTTGTAAAAAAAAAAAATCTGCCATGTTAAACGAGCCTTTCTGGTTAAAGTTCTAATATTTACTGAAATAGATGTGTAAGCTAGGGTTAAGAGTACCTGTTTAAATTGGCATTGGTTCCATTATCATTTACCTTTCTGCTGTGTAAGTTGGAAAAATTGTGTTGATATATTTAGGAGATTCAAATACCAAACGAAAAATAAAAAAACTAAATTTTTAAAATACCACAGAAGACAGAATTTTTAAAACCTTTAAATTATATATATAATCATTTGATCTTGCTGTTTTCTTTAAAATATTCCAATTAATTTTCCACTCTAGTTTTTTAGAACTCCAATTAATTCCAATTCTTCACTTAGGAGGAACAAAGACTGATGAGGATCTCATCCATATATGAAAACATAGATAACAACAATCTTTGTGAGTAGATGACCTCTAGCACACAAGTAATTTACTTACAAATTGCAAATGTCACTCCAATTGTAGTAAAAAAGTCCTGGGATGAGATGTGTATATATATTAAGTAATTAATTTCAAATTGTATACAGAGAACAATGCATATTAAATGAGCTGTCTTGAGGAGCAGCTAGGCAGTGTAGTGGATAGAATACTGGCCCTGAAGTCAGGAGGACCTGAGTTCAAATCTGCCCTCAGCCCAAACATTTGACACTAACTAGCTGTGTGACCCTGGGCAAGTCACTTAACCACAATTGCCTAAGCAAAAATAAATAAATAAATGACCTATCTTGTAATAAAATATGTTTGTACTTGGGAAATGCTCTACAAACAGGTATTAATGTCACATTACATAATAAATATTTATTTAAAACATTTTGAACTGACCTAACAATAACAGTTGTAAATTTAAACTGGTGAGCCCTTATGTGTATTTCCTCATAACCTTAATACAAGATTCATTTGTCTTATGTGAATTCATTTACAGCTTGATATATTTTCCAATTGGCATAATTAGTCAGAACTTATTATCAATTCCTGTTACCTCTGTTTCTCACTCTAAAGGGATATGTAGTAACATCCAAAATCCAGGTTCAGCCTATGTATATGTTTTGCTTTTTTGCTGGTTGGGTCTTTAATGAAATATGTTTTGTTTTGTTGTGTTGTGTTTTGTTTTGTTTGGACAATAATTTCTTTTTATTTTATTTTATTTTTAAATTTTTTATTAATTCATTTTTAGTTTCAATAATTACTTCCACAAGCTTTTGAGTTTAAAATTTTTCTCCCTCTTCCTCCCTGCTTTCCTTCCCAAGATGGCATGCAATCTGATATAAGCTCTACATATACATTCCTATTAAAGATATTTTCACATTAGTCATGTTGTAAGGAAGAAGTAGAACTAGGAGGAACCACAAGAAATAGGAAACAAAACAAAACAGAAGAAAAGAGCAAATAGTATGCTTCAATCTGCATTCATACTCCACAGTACTTTCTTTGGATGTGGATAGCATTTTCCATCATTAGACTTTTGGAGATGTCTTAGATCCTTGCATTGCTAAGAAGAGCTAAGTCTATCAAAGTTAGTCATTGCACAACATGGCTGTTCCTGTGTACAACATTCTCCTGATTCTGCTCACTTCACTCAGCATAAGTCCATACAAATCTTTCCAGGTTTTTCTAAAGTCCGCTTGCTCATTGTTTCTTATAGCACAATAGTATTCCATTGCATTCATATACAACAACTTGTTCAGCCATTCCCCAATTGATGGATATTGCCTCAGTTTCCAATTCTTTGCTGCCACAGGAAGAGCTGCTATAAATATTTTTGTCCATGTGGATCCTTTTCACATTTTTATGATCTCGTTGAGATACAGATCTAGAAGTGGTATTGCTGGGTCAAAAGGTAGGCACAGTTTTATAGTCGTTTGGGCATAGTTCCAAATCACTCTCCAGAATGGTTGGATCAGTTCACAACTCCACCAATAATGCATCAGTGTTACAGTTTTCCCACATCTTCTCCAACATTTATCATTTTCCTTTTCTGTCATACTAGGCAATCTGATAGGTGTGAGGTGATACCTCAGGGTGGTTTTAATTTGCATTTCTCTATCAATAGTGATTTAGAGCATTTTTTTCAGAAAGTTGAGGTAGAATTGTCATTTTTATTATATTAGCTCAGCCTCCCCATGAGCAACTGATGTTTTTCCGATTATTTATTGACTGACTTTATTTGCGTGAAAAGTGTTTTGTAATTGTGTTTATATAGTTCCTGGGTTTGTTTAATTGGATACTATGAAATTATTGATTGAATTATTAGAGACTTCTGTCATAATGTTAAAACTATTGAACATTTAATCAGTTAAAGGGAAGAATAACACTTGCTTTATGGAAGAAAAAAAGTGAGGAAAGAGACTTTGTAAAATTTTTCTTATATATAATCTGGCAAGTTTCTTAAGCAAGGTCACAAAATACTATCAGTCCTGTAAAAGGATTTGTATATTGGTTTATTCAGGAAATCAGATCACTTTCTTCATTACAAACACTCCTTGACAAAAAGGGAATGAATTTAAGAGCCCTTTTATAGTATAGAATTGATTTATATGATAAACTACAAAATTCATGAGTTATGCTTAAAATTATATATAGTCATCCATCAACATTTTTGGTTTTCACATTCATAGTTTTGGTTATTTATGGGTTGGCCATTGATAATTAAATGGGAAGTCTTGGAAATTTGCAGTGTACTGTAGAAAATCACAGTTGACATGCATATGTAAAGAAAACTAAAAAAAAATTAGTAAGTCATAAGTGTAGAAATACTGTATATTATTAATCTATTTAATAATTTACTATCATACACATACATACATAAATTTATTACAAACATAATTTTGTTAAAAGTTTCAGTGTGCTAAAGAAAGAACTATAGGCTTTGAACTTTCTTTGGCAATGTCTCTTCTTTGCCTGTCAACCATCCAGACTCAGTCATGTAGTTTTCTCCCACAGTAATCTTTGTATCCTGTAATTTTCATAGAAGAAGGAAATTTGTGAAGCAGTTGCTGCAATTACTCCAGTGGGTATGAAGACTCTGTATAGTGCATGAGATACTAATTTCTCTCTCATAGAGAAACTGCAACTTTTTAATGAGTACAATGTGCTATTTTACTTGTTTTTGTGTTAAATAAATATGATGAAAAGTATTAAAAATGAAGGTTTCATGTGGGGCCTAGAGTTATTCAGTTTTTCACTTTCATAGTGATCCTGTACTCCTAACCCCCTAGAATGTCATAGGATGACTGTTATTTCAAAATTACATCTTGAACCAGCTTAGTATTAACAGACTCCAGTCTTAAGGGTTAAATTTTGTTCAAGAGATTAATATGCAATACCTTAAGAGATTAATATCTATTGGTCTGTTATTACTGCAATTTTTGAGGGATTTTTTTAAGTAAAAATTATCATATTCTTATTATCTATGTGAGATTAAAGGATATAATTGTTTTATTGATTGATTTTACACCAGGATGAATTTAAACTGGAAAAGAAGTGGAATGAGTGAAAGAAAATTATGTTGAGTGATTTTTGGAAGGACTGATAAATTTTTATTGCTAGCTAATTTATTGCAACAACATAAGAGTAATAATAACTGCATCCAGCCTTAAATGTGATTAGTGACACTTGTTACTTGAGTTAAATCTTGTGGGATTGTAATCTGATATTATTCTAAATTTTTACTTCAGATATGATTTTCTGATTGATCATTACATTAAGTCAGTAATCTACTTAGAGGGAAATGCTTAAAGCTTAAAGCTGCTTAAAGGGAGTATAGTCTAAGACTTTGAGGGGCAAAGTAGAAGCAGTGGAAAATGAGGAGAAAATATACTGGATTACAATGTTTCTGCTGTTTATGCACAATATCTTCACTTCTGTGACCTCAGCATCCAACTTGAAACACAATTTTTTGTGAGATTGCAAAATTTTTTAATGTGAATAGGATAAACTCATCTGATAATTAAAAGATATTAAAATTATTTAGAAACCAGAATCCAACATTATGTTATTTATAAGAAATACACTTGAAACTTGAAGATTTTTACGGAGTTAAAATGAGTGGATGGCATTGAACTTATTACACATCTATTGAATTCAGAAAGGCAGAGATGGCAATGATGATCTCAAACAAGATAATAATGAAAAAATAAAAACATGGTTAAAAGAGAAAAAGAATGTAAAGAACATAGAATCATCAGAGATAATGAAGTGATAATAGCACTTAACATATATGTATGAACCAGCATAAACTTGTTAAATTGAAGGGAGAAATAGACAGTAAAACCAAAAGCATGAATGACATTAATATCACCCTGTCAAAACTAAATAATCTAACAAAAAGGCAAAAAAGAAAGCTAAAAGGCATATATAGCATTTTACAAATAGTACATATGATGACTTTCTGACAGTTACTGAATTAGAATAAAAAGAAGTAGAAATATTATCCAGCTTTGCAATGCAACCTTAGAAAAACTGTCCATGTGTTAGGGTATAAACTGTCATTAACAAATACAGAATAGCAGAAATGATGAATAAATCTTTTTATAATCATGCTACAGTGAATATATGACTAATAAGGTCCATTTAAAGAAAGGATTTGAATATAAATGGAAACTAGAGTGATGTATATAGGTAGCAATAGAAAAAGTGACAGATGTGGGGTCAGGAAGTCCAGAGGCCAAATCCTGGCATGAAAACTTATTATGTCTGTGATGCTAGGTAAATCCTTTAACCACTTCTACCCTTAGTTTCTTCATTTGTGCAACTGAGATAATAAAAACACTTAATTAAAAGGGTTTTTTGTGAGGATCCAGTAAGAAAATATATGTAAAATTCTCTGAAAATATTGAAAGGTTATATAAAAATTAGTTATTTTAAAATAATTAAATATTGAAGAATATGTGGATCAAAGAACAAATCATAGAAGTAATAGATTATATCATCAAAGGAAATGACAACAATGAATAAACACAGCAAAACTTTTGGGATTCACCCAAAGCATTCATTATGGAAAAATTTACATCTCCAAACATTTTAACCTAACAAAGGCAGACATAAATTGAGCATGCAACTAAAAAGAAAACTGAAAGCAACTTTAGACCCACTAAAAACCAAACTAGAAAAATTTTAAAGAAATAAATAAATTTGAACATTTGGATATTTGACCTCTCGATAGACAGAACTTTAGCCATTGAAATAAGCAACCTTATTGTAGGCAAAATAAGTTACAATACTTGAAACTTTAAATAAAAGAAATAGAAATCATGACAAAGCTCAAGTCATCAATTTTCAGTCCTGTAATACAAACATCTGTATGGAGGCCAGTGAATTTTGTAGAGAAGCAAGACTGTTTCCATTTAACACTTTGCAGTCCACTAGTGTCACATGACCATTTAGATGGTCAAGATTGGAATCTTCACAGGGAATTCCTTGTTACAACTGAAAATGTTTAGAATGAGGATCAGGCTGAGGAGGAAGAATCCAGCAAATTCTTGGACATCAACATAATCTGTGGAGATGTATTTTTTCCCATTTTTGAGAAAAACAGGTCCTAGAGACCCTGGTGATACTGCTGATCAGCACAAAGGGGCATAAACTTGGAAAACACCCAGTCATGAAAGCAGAGACATGCATCATCCAGGAACTACTTAATTTGGAATACATATATATATAAAAAAAGATGGAGCTGACTAAGTGAAAAGAGATAAAACTGCTCACAAGAATAAGGATGGTAGAGGTGGCTCTGTTCTCAGGGGACATTCTAAAGGAGGAGCTGGAACTATGAATATGAAGGACTTGCTGGTGGTGTTTTTGCATGACAAATATGATATATACACTGTTACATGTTGTGAGTACACACCACACAGCATCATAAAGGGATTTCCATAGTATGAAGTCATAAGTATTTGTAGTATAAATACTGAAAACCCAATAGCCCGCATCCCAATTGTTCATAAAACTCGAGCTATTTAGAAGTGTAGTCATATATATAGGAATAGCTCCTTCTGTCAGTAAACTGAGGATCCAACAGAGGATAAAGGAAGGGATGATGTACTTCTGAATCCTTGCTTTGAGCACTACCCACACTGGAATGTTTGTACTGATAGTGATGGCCTGGAAACTACTCAAAAGGCCTGTGTTGCAGAGAGACAAGACCCTAAACACTCTGTCCAGGTAAACTATAATTTTACAACCAATATCACCAAGGAAATTTCTTATTCCTAGAAGTGCAACTGTCTGGGGAATTCCTTTAGAAAGTAGTAACAAGACATTGATAAGGGACAAATGGATGAGAATCACGTCTATAGGCTTTCCCCTACGACCATGGATAAAATTGAATATGTAAAGGTAAAAGAGGAGTGAATTCCCTAGGACTCCAAGTAAAATCTGGTTGATGAAAACAATTCCAAAGATTTCTTCATTAGAAAACATTTCTTAGATACATTGGACAGAAAAATTGCAGTCAGATTTAAGATGACCTGGGAAGAAATATAAGATTCTTATTATTACAGATTCAGGCTTTTTTCAAAGTCTCCAGCCTTCTTACCTTCCATTTCATAAGATCATTTTAGACCTTGCAGAGACCTTTGAGGTTATCCAGTCCAACTCCACTCATTTCACATGTAACTCAATCCCAGAGAGGGTAAGTGACATCCAAATTCAGATAGCTAGTAAGCAGTAAAGCCAAGATTAGAATTCAAATGTTACGACTTCAGATTAAGTGCTCTTTCCACTGATTTTCATTGCCTCTAAAAATAGCACCAAAGCATTCCAGAAAGATCATACCCACTTCCTCATATGCAACACCTATTCAACAAATATATATATATATGCATATATAAATACATATATGTATATGTGTAAATACATATATATGCATATATATGCATTGTATATATATATATACATACACACAGACATGCATGTGTGTGTGTATGTACTAGCAATTACTATGATTGTATCTAGCATTGTGCAAGAACTCTGGAAGATCTAGAAGATATTGGAGATATGATTCTTACTTGCAAGTCACTTAGATGGTGTTTAAAGAGAAAACATAAAACACATGAAATAAGACTTCAAAACTAAGTGCTAAATAACGTATTAGAGAATTAAAAACTGTGTCATCCTAGAGATAAGAGATGGAAAGGGGGACCAGAGAGGTTAGTAATGATTTTGTAGAAGAGAAATATGAAGATGGAAAGGAGGTATATATGTTTAGAGGAAAGTGGAAGGATTTTGAGACTAGTTCAGCATTAGTGAAGGTACAGAGGAAGGAAGGAAAATTGTACATTCGTGGGACAGAAAGGAAATTAGCTGGACAATAAGAAAGTAATAATTTTACAGGGTAGTAGGAAGTAAATATGGACAAATAAGGACAAGATAATAGTTTGAAAATCTAGTTAAGTTCTGGTAAAAGGTGGTAAAGTAAAAGATTCTAGCTCAACCCAGATGACCACATCAAGAACGAGAAGAAAATGCTCCAGACGAAACAAAAGATAAATGAACAGGGTGGATAAACTAAAAAGAATCTATAGCTTGGCATATTCAATTAAAAAACAGCAACAACATAAAGGAAAAATCAAAGAACCATTTCAAAAGTAGTCTGGGGACCAAACCCTGAAACAGTTCATAGGTAGCAACTCTAATGCCACCAGAATAACAATGAGTCTCATGATGAAGAGTCATTTCTACAGTAACTTGAATAACTGGAGACCTAAATCATATCCAGAAGAGGGAGAAAAGTACTTCCAGTAATCAAACAATTATCAGAATGTGTCTACTTTCACCATACACTATGTGCATATTTCTGGGAGAGTGAACCTCAGGCACTTCGTGGAGGGCTTTTTTTTTTTAACACTACTGCTTTTATTAAACCAACTTTGATTAAAAAAAAAAGATGATTGTCTAACTGATTGCTAGTAGGAAGCATACGAGTGGGAGATAACAGTACTAGAAACTCTCAGAAACTGAGAATAGTTGCAGCAGAGGCCCTCTGAGGAGCAAGCACGTCGGTGTAAGAAGGCATTGGGAAAGTAATTTTGGTAACAAGTGTTATAATAGAATATGATGGAAAGGAAAAATAGTTAATAAATATAATCATGAGTTTGAATGGAGTGAATTTGCCCTTAAAGCAGGAAAATGGCAGAATGGATCAGAAAGAAAAAGAAAGTTATATATAAAAAACACAAGCATTTCAAAGTCCATCATAAACTAATCTCCCTTTCTTTCCTAACTTTTTCTCAGACTTTAATCCCTGCCAAATACTCTTCAATCTAGTAATATTGGCCTCCTTACTGTTACACACACACACACACACACAAAGACACTGTGTTTCTCAGATCTGGGCATTTTCTTATGACTATTTCCCATGCTAAGAATTCCTTCCTCATCTCCACCTCCTGGGTTCTCTGGTATCCTTTAAATCCCATTTAAAATCCAATCTTCTGTGGGAATTCTTTTCCAATTCCTCTTAATTATAGTGCCTTCCCTCTCTTAATTATTTCCTATTTATTCTGTATAGAGCTTCTTTGTGCATACTTACTTGCATATTGTCTCCCCAAGGAGCTGTCTTTTACACACTTTGTGTGTCTTTGCTACTTAGCACAGTACCTGGCACATAGTAGACTTTAACAAATGTTTATTGACTATTGACTGATGTAAGCCTTCATTCAGAATTAAATTAATGAGCTAAAATAGATTTTCTGGTGTTTCAACAGAATGTAAAAAAAGCAGGAGTGGCAATCTCAATCTCAGATAAAGCAATTATAAAACTGGAAAAATAAGAACCGGTCAAGGACTAGTAGAGTATATAGAATCCTCATAACTATATATGATGGATATGTTCTCTCAGAAAAATATTGGGAAGCACTGGATAATATAATCTGCACACACACAAGCCCACCTAAGCACACACACAGAGAGAAATTGATCATATTTTGATTTACAGGAAATAACTCATTATTGATGTGGAAGTCATGCCTGAATATTCACAGTCAAGACACCAAGTTTTTTAGAGCTATTCAAGTAGATATGAGAGTCAACTGCCTAGATATGATCATTTATGTTATGGAAGCTGGTGAGATCACCAAGTGAAACAGTATAGGAAGTAAAAAGAAAAGGCCTAAAAAAAGCATTGGGACCCCCTCAGGTCATGGGCAGGAAGGGGGATCTTCATGAAAATCCAGCAAAAGAGATAGAGAAGAAGCAATTAGACAGGAGAAAACTGAAAGAAAACAGTATCATGAAAACCTAGAGGGAAGAGAGTATCAAGGAGAAGAAGGTGATCATCAATGTCAGAGGTTGAATAGAGAATTTAAAAAATGATAAGGATTGAGAAAAATCCATTATAGTTGGCAGTTAAAACATCATTAAGAGCTTTGGAAAGAATAGTTTCAGCTGAATGATGAGGATCAAGCCAGAATGTAGAGTTAAGAGGAGAATGAGAAGAAAAAGAGTGGAGTTACTGTAACCACAAAAAAAAAGGAGAGATTTTGGATAACAACTAGCAGAGATGGGCAGATCAAATAAGGGTTTTTGTGAGAATGGAGGAGATGATTCTGGAGGGGTGGAGCCAAGATGGCAGAGTAAAAGCAGTGACTTGCTTGAGCTCTCTCCCCAAACTCCTCCAAATACCTATAAAAAATGGCTCTAAACAAATTCTAAAGCAGCAGAACCCACAAAAAGACAGAGTGAAACAAATTTCCAGCCCAAAACAACCTGGATAGATGATCAGAAAGATATATTGCACCAGGCTGAGAGACGAGCACAGTTCTGCATGGGCACGCAGGCCTCAGCGAACCTGGAGCAAGCACCAGAAGACTGAATTGCAGGTAGATGTGGTGGTTTCCAGAACACTCAACTCACAAATGCCAAAGACAACTTGGAAGGTCAGTGGGAAAAGTCTGTGTCTGTGGTGAGAGAGAGAAGTGTGGTGGTCTCAGCTCCAGTCCTCAAACCTGGCCCCAGGGCAGCAGTTGCTTCCTGAGCTTCCAGGCCACAGACTGAGGGGGAATCAAGTGGCTGATCAGAGGGGGACTTCAGAGATCTCTTTGCTGGTGCAGGATTCTCTTGCTTTGCCCGTGCTTGGATCAGGGTCACAGTTCTAGGTGTTGGTCCTAGAGTGAGGAGGAGCACTGGCATGGTGAAGCTTGTAGTGGCAGTGGAGAGGAAATGCTCCTCAGAGTTCCAAGACAGAAAAAAGTGATTGTGGTCACTCACAGACCAGAGCACAGGCCAAGAAAGGAGTAAACACCTCACCCTTGATCATAGCACCTTGGAAGAACTGAAAATTTACAGGTCCCTAGAATTATCTCTGAAAACAGCTACACAAAACCCCCAAAGCTTGGGACAGTACATACTCCACACTGGAAACAGACCTCTACCTTAACAAACAGTTTATAACTCAAGTAATTGTCTGGGATCATGAGTAAGCAGCACAAAAAGAGTCAGAATATAGAATCTTACTTTGGTGACAAAGAAGATCAAAACATACAACCGGTAGAATACAACAAAGTCAAAGCTCCTACATCCAAAGCCTCCAAGAAAAGATGAATTGGTCCCAGGCCATGGAAGAGCTCAAAAAGGATTTTGTGAAGCAAATAAGAGAAGTAGAGGAAAAACTGAGAGTGACACAAGAAAATCGTGAAAAACAAGTCAACAACTTGCTAAAGGAGACCCAAAAAAATACTGAAGAAAATAACACCTTAAAAAATAGCCTAACCCAAATGGCAAAAGAGGTCCAAAAAGCCAATGAGGATAAGAATGCCCAAAAAGCAAAATTGACCAAATGAAAAAAGAAGTCCAAAAGCTTACTGAAGAAAATACTTCCTTAAAAATTAGAATGGAACAATTGGAAGCTAGTGACTTTATGAGAAATCAAGACACTGTAAAACAAATCCAAAAGAATGAAAAAAATAGAAAAGTGTGAAATATCTCATTGGAAAAACAACTGACCTGGAAAATAGATCCAGGAGAGAGAATTCAAAAATTATTAAACTATCTGAAAACCACGATCAAAAAAAGAGCCTAGACATCATCTTTCAAGAAATTATCAAGGAAAACTGCCCTGATATTTTAGAACCAGAGGGCAAAATAGAAATTGAAAGAATCCACCAATCTCCTCCTGAAAGAGATCCCCAAAGGAAAACTCCTAGGAATATTATAGCCAAATTCCAGAGTTCCCAGATCAAGGAAAAAATACTACAAGCAGCCTCTGGCAGATTGAATGTATAGGGATACATTGGGAAATATTGGTGAAGAAAAAATATATATCAAAATTTATTTTTAAAAACTTTAAGAAAAAGAGAATGGACATGTTTGTAGGCAGTAAAGAATCAACCTGAGTTTCCAGGCCACAGACTGAGGGGGAGACAGGGAGAGATTGAAGATGTTAGAGAATAGGAGTTATAAGAGGGAATCTGCTGAGGGAGATTAGATGGAATGGGATCACTTGTGCAGGTAGAGGGTTTTGTCTTGGCAGGGAAAAAGGCCATGCTCTTAACATGAAAAAGAAGTAAAGGAGAAAATATTGATAGAAGGAATGTGAATAATATGAGATGAGGCAGAATGGAGAAAAGCAAATTCTTGATAAATGACCTCAATTTTTTTCACAAAAATATGAGGCAAGGCTTTCAGCTGAGAAGGTGGGAAAAGAATTAACTATGGGACATTTAAAGAGGAATGAAAAGATTTGGAAAAGGTACTATCATGAGTGAGATAGTGGATAAATTAGGGGAGGTATAAAAAGATTGCCTTGCTGCAATGGGGTACCCATAAGATTATGTGACATAAACTATCAAAGGACCAGTCAGCATGAATTTATGATTTTTCCCAGCTTTGTTAAGTAGCATGTAGGGGGTGAAGTCAGTGCATAGTTTGAATAATCCAAGCTTAACTTTTGGTAGAACAATATGTTCCATAGGATAAAGGAGGAAAGTATTGAGAAAAGGAAACAATGTAGAGTTTAACTGTTTCACAAAAACTTGAAAATGGGAAAGGGAATTGAGTCTAGCAAGTGATGGGCTGATTACCTAAGAAATAACTGAGGGGTGAAGACTGGAGGTCACAGTGAAGATGAAAAACAGGTTTAAGGTTACAACATTGAGGGAGAGCTGCAACAGCAACAGATTAACAGATGAAGGAATTTCAGAGTTATGAACATTTGTTCATATATAGAGAATACTTATGGTTAATCGCAAGATCAAATTTATGTCTATTTATATGTATAGCAATGGCAAGGTAAGTCATGTGAAATAAGTAAGTTGAGAAATTGGGAAGTCAGGATGTTTGAAAGAGTATCAATATGTTGAAGTCTAGAATGAGAGCAGATGTAGGGGGTGGGTAAACAAAGACTATGAGCCAAACACTGAACTCATTGCGGAAAAAAGAATATCTTGAAGGTCTGTAGACAGTAGCTACCAGAATCTAGATTAGGTGATAAACATGAATTGGTAGAATCTCAGAGGATGAGTTATCATACATTGCTGAGTGATGGTGGTGGACTGAGATCCCTAAAGTGGTAATGGGGAATAAGGAGTATATCAACTGCTACAACACAATAAAGTGACATGGTAGTGGGTGAGTCCAAGTCTAAGTACTGGAAAAGGCAACCAAGCAGATTGTGTCATCAAGAGGGAGCCAGGTCTCATTGAAAGTAAGAAAATGGAGAGAAGCAAAGAGGAAAAGGTTTAAAATGAAACCTAGTTCAAAGGATATGAACAAAAAGTTCTAATATCAAAAGATATGAGTAAGTAGTTCTCAAAAGATGTACAAATTATTAACAACCATTTAAAAAAATGTATTAAAAGGAAAATTCTTTATTTGGGCCTTTGCCCTGATTAATGAGGCAAACTCAGGAAGTGAAAGTTAAAGGGATTTTATTCAGCACTCCAAAGCAGTAAGCATTGGGTGGGTCAGCCTTGATTTGAGTTGTGTGCTACTATTTATAAGCAGGAGTAAGCAGCTCCCCTTTAAGGGAAAAGGTATTTTGATTGGAGCATGTAATCATGAAATGGGATTAGTGCTGCCTCAATTCCTAAGTATTTTGACTGGTTTACATAATTATGAGGAGATGAGATTAGGAAGTATATACACAACACCTTTTTTTTTTTTATGCAGGCTAACTGCCACACATTCAAAGTTATAAACAATGTTTTAAAATTCACCCAGATTGACTCAGCATATTACTCTGCACAATCCCCAATTTGGTGCTAACCATACTCATGACACAGCACCACAACTGGACCTGTATCACTCCTCTATCCTCAACTGTATCATCCTAATCTCTGTTGCTTGTGCAGCATTTGCATATCAATTTGAGTAAGCATTAGTGACTATAAGATAGGGGACTTTACAGAAGGAAACAAGTGTATCATGGCCATAAGTATTACAAAATTCAAAATCCCATGTTTACTTCAATGTCATAAAAGCTGAACAAACTTAGTTAAGCAGCGTCATAATCTTATATATCCAACAAAAAGACAAATTTAGTTAAACAGACACAAGTTACAGATTATACACTACTTAGAGAGATCACCATGAATTAATTTGAGAGGGAGATTTTGGTTATCAAGGCAACCAAGAAAATTCAGGGTCAAGGGAATCCTCTTTTTATATCATTAACTAGGATAATAACTAAATCATTCTAGGGAGCTTCAAACTTCTCTTTGGCTTCCATCAGAGAAATGCTGAAACGTTAAAATCACTATTCCATAAGTCAAGTTTTGGTCAAATGGGCTTAATATAAACAGAAAACTTTCAGTTGACCAAAAAGTTGCAAGAGGAATGGCCCTGATTCTGAACAATAAATAAGAGGGATTAGGGCATGCTTCTCTTCCTGGCAACCATAAACACTATGAAAGAAAAAGGCCAGAGTAATACAATAATGCTCATCAATATTAAATAACACCATCTCCTTGTAACCTGGTAACCCACTCCCAATGTAGATTTAATTAGCACATTTCTTGTTGAATCCCAGATGTCCTGTGTAGTCATCTGGTCCCTAGAAACATCTTCCCTTGGACATTCTGGAAAAGGCCTCATTCTAAGGGCACCTCTGAAGGGGGTTCCTTCTAATAGACCTGTTTCTCTGGTTCCAAGTCACTTGCAGAGATTCCTAGGTAATTTTGCTAAAATCTGCCAATAACGAAACTAAATACAATTTAGTACAACCTCTTTAATTTGCTTTTTCAGAAACTAGTTCATGTGATGAAAATTAACGCAAATCTTTTAACAATAATGCCATAAGAACAACAGATTAGGAACTCATAATTCACCTGAAACTTCAGAGAATTTCAGTTTTTACATACCACTTGTTCTTTCTATCTTTATCCAAACCCTGTACCTCAAATGGACAGTGCCATCAGGAGGCTGAAGGAAGAGTCTTGAAAAAAGAAAAGAAAAGAAAAGAAAAGAAAAAGGATCCATGAGGACCTGACTTGAAAAATGAGTCATTCTGTCTCTTAATATTATCATACAAATGCTTAAAAATGTGGGGGGGGGGAAAAGACTATTTTAAAATTCTTTCCAATTATTAATGCAACTTTGTATGTAAAATCCTTAATCTAATTTTGAGAACTTATTACTAAAATATACTCAATGCCTGTATATCCCAGAGATAGACATGTATACTTATGCACATATATGTGTGTGTATATATATATACACACATATGCACATCAAAACACACATATATATCACATATATATACATATACATATATTCTACTTCTTAAAGAAAATAGTATATCTTTTTTGCTTTCTCACACTTTACTACTGCAGCATATTTTTTAAAACTTTTATATCTTTGTCTTATTCCCTTTTTTAGGGGATAGATAGATAGATATTACTCTCTTATCATCCTGAAAAAATGAAATACTTTCAGGACCTATTCTTATACGTGAATATGTAACTATTAGCTAGGGGATGGCAAGCTTAAGAACTCATTTACCCGGTTGCTTAGGATATAGAACTGACTACAAAATCAGATGAAAAAAAGATATTTCAGATTTGTGTCCTATTATAGCAACTCAGATGTTTTGTATTAATCTATCAATTAATAGATGTTGTATTGAAACAACAAAAACTTCTACAGTTTACCTGCCCTGATTATAGAAATTTGATAGGAAAGGGGAAAGGAGGGGCATGATTATGACAATATCAAGAATGTCCTTTTGAGGGCACAGACTGACTTGACACAAGCTATAAAAGTATAAAAATGTCTTTTGCTCTGTTTGGTTCCTTGTAAGAGTCATGGTTAATAGCCAATCACACAGCAAAGTTTCACATTATGCACAAGGTGTAATAGCCAAGTGATAAAATTTCCTTTTTAGAAAAGAAATAACAGAATGGCGAAACTGAGTTAAAATGGTCTTACCTTTGCCTACATTATGTCTTCCCTTCAACTTTCCCAGGCACAGACAACCACCTGTGGTAGTTTTCAGATTGCACTCCTTTTGGGCAGCACATGGCATTCCCCTTGAATGCCAGACCATTGGTTTAATGACAATTTAGACAATCATACCTGAAATCAAAACTCAGAAAAATATCAAATTATAGTCCCAAGAGATTTTACCTCAAATAGCAATTTCACTAAATTGCAGCTTAAGGCTAAGGTATTATTTTTCTCATATTTCAAAAACAACAAATGGTGAGCAATTTAGGAACATATTATTTATCCTTGATTTATAAATGGAGAATAATCACATTCTGGGGTTTCACACATACAGTGAATATGCTGATGGTTAACCCAAAACTGCGGAAAGATGCTGACTACAGTAAACCTCCGATCTGGATTGCCTATTAACCCTAAGGCAAAAAAAATATTTAAGTCTAAGGTCAATTGTTACTAAATTGGCTCAAAGACATAACTTCAATACATACTATTTATTAACAGGTACAATTTTATGATTTTTATAATTGATGGCCAAATAATCTATCAGGTAAAATTCACTTTTTAAGCAAACTTTTAAGTCACTTTAAACTGGGACTGGTCTTAGTTTCTCAAAACTCATTGCTTTAGCATTTTCAACATGTTGTCAGCAATAAAATAAGATCTTGTGACACTGTTTGAATAAAAAGTCCTAAAAACTTCATAGATAAGAGCAACTTAAGAGGTCTTTGTTACTTTCCCCCTAAACAGTAAGTTATCATTATTATTATCCATTTTAAAGCAAAATGTATTTGATTAAATATTTAAGTTTTCAAACATTTTGATCACATTCAATCCAATACAGAGTACTTATATTTAATAAAAATAGTAATAGACAACCTTTCTATAGTGTTTCCTATGTGCCAGGCACTGTGCTAAGCAGTTTACAATTATTCTGTTGTCTGATCCTCACAACAACCTTATGAGGTGGGTACTTCTCCCTTTTCACAGATTAGGAAACTGAGGTAAACAGAGGTGAAGTAACTTGCTTAATGTCACACAGCTAACAAATTTCTCAGACTCAATTTGAACTAAGGTTTTCCTGATCCATATATTTTCCAAGTATATTGCCATAATGCCAAATAGCAAATGTATTTTGCATTAAGTTTTGATTTACCACAATGATGCTCATAGAATAACCCATCTCATTATAAATGAGATCACAACATAATTTAGTTTCAGGACAAGCTTCAGCCAAATCAAATCAATCAGGATTTACAATCACCAATGTTAACATTCAAAAACCTCAATTTTCCCAAGGGTCATTAGCTGCCTGCACCTCAAATTATAGACCTACTTTTAGTTAGCTCACTTTCCAAGATTCATGGTGGCCCTCTCACTTTTCCACAAACCTTTTAGATTCCTTTAAAATCTATGAAGTCAAAATAAGTCAAATCAGTTCCTTTGTGTTCTTAATCTGACCACTCTAGGGAGAGAGAATTACTTTGGTTTTGGGACTTGTTATCTCCCTATCCTTCCTGAGTTTGGTGAGTGTAATTCTCCAACCACTTCTAAGTTGACTGACCACTGGGTAAGTGTACACGGACTTTGATCAGACACAGGTAGATGTGCTGGCTGTTGGGTGGAATAGGCTGTCTCTCAGTGACAGTTACTCAGGTGAAGGGATCATCCTGGTTGTCTCATCAGATTATTAAAAGAAAAAAATCTTGGTTCAGGCCTTTGCCCTGATGAATGAGGCAAATTTAGGAAGAGAAAGTTAAGAGAATTGAATTCAGCATGCCCATAAGTATTGAGTGAGCCAATCTCCATTTGAACTATGCACTGCTTTTTACAGACAAAACTAAGCAACTTATATATAAGGGCAAAAGTATTTTGATTGGAGCAGGTAGTCATGAAGAGTTGAGATTAGGGAACATGAACACCCCCAACATTTTATACAGGCTAGCTTCCATGTACTCAGTTTTAAACGAGATTTTAAAGTGGAGTCACCCTGTCTGACTGCACCAATGCTAGAATTCACTAATAATAAAAGAAATGCAAGTGAAAACAACTCTGAGGTTTCATTTTATACCCTTAATTTTAGTAAAAATGACAAATGATTGGAATCATCAAAGTGAGAAGGGTTGTGGGAAGATAAGCATCCTAAAGAATTTTTCATGAATTAATACAACCATTTTGGAAAGCAGTATGAATTATCCAAATAAAGTGACTCAAAAGTCCCTACCTTTTGATCCAGAGATTCTACTAGGCTAAGGACATTGATAAGAAGAAAGTCATCATAAACATCAAAATATTTATAGCAGCACTTTTTGTGATCGCAAAGAATTGGAGACAAAGTACGTGATTGAAGGATGGCTAAACAAATTGTGGAACATAAGTGTAATGGAATAATACTATATTGTAGAAATGATAAAAAAAAAAGAAGCATGTAAAAATCTACAAGAACTGATGCAGAGTGAAGTAAACAGAATGAAGAAAATAACATGCACATTGGCTAAAACAATGGAAAGAGAAAAAACAACTACACAAAAAACAAAAATCAAAAATGAATGTTGAAAAATTTTGAAGCATGAACATAGCTAAACAAAAGAGATAGGAAAAGACATGCTCGCATCCACTTCTTCAGAGTGTAGTATGTTACACACATTTTTGGACTTGCTTGATAAACCAATCAGTTGCACTGATTTTTTTTTCTCTAAAAATATTATTTTTTATGTAGAAGGAAACAAGCTTTTACTAAGCATCTACTATGTGCCAGGCACTGTGAGAAGCACTTTACAAGTTTTACCTCACTTTATCCTTAAAAAGACCCTGAGAAGCAGGTGCTATAATTATACTTATTTTTCAATTGAAGAAACTAAAACAGGAAAAAAAAAAGTTTAATCTCCCTGCTCTAGGCATTTTCTCTAGTTATCTTCTCCTCCCACCCCCCATGCCTGGAATGCTCTCACTCCTCATCTTCATCTCTCTATACTGGCATCCTTGGCTTCCTTCAAGTCCCAACTAAAAATATTTTTTCTACAGTAAGCCTTTCCCAAGCCCTCTTAATTCTACTGCCTTCCCTTTCTCATTATTTCCTTTTTATATTGTATATAAGTAATTTGTACATATTTATTTGCATGGTGTCCTCCCCATTAGATTATGAGCAATATGAAGGCAAGAATTCTTTTGGCCCTGTTTTTTTGGTGTTCCCAGCATTAGTATACGGCCTGGAACGTAATAGGCACTTTAACAATCAATAAAGAAACATTTATTAAGTACCTACTATGTACCAAGCACTGTGATAAACACTGAGTATACAAAAAAGAGGGAGAAAAACAGTTCCTGCCCTCAAGGAGCTTACAATTTAATGAAAGAGACAACATGCAGCCAAATACATACAAAGAAAGCTATACACAGGAAAAACAGGAAATAATGAATAGAGGGAAGGCACTAGAATTAAGAGGGGTTAGGGAAGGCTTCCTATAAAAAGTGGGATTTTACTTGGGACTTAAAGGAAGCCAAGGAGGTCAGCAGGTAGAGTGGAGAAGAGAAAGTATTCCAGATAGGGGACAGCCTGATAAATGCCCAGAGACCAGAGATGGAGTGTCTTATTTGTGGAATGGCCAGGTCATTGTCATTGGATCAAAGAATACATGGTAAGGAGTAAGATATAAGAAGGCTGGAAAAGTAGGAGAAGGTTAGGAAGGTTAGGAAGGGCTTTGTAGAGGTTATGAAGGGTTTTGAATGTCAATTTTGTATTTGATCCTTGAGACAATAGGGAGACATTAGAGTTGATTGAGTAAGAGGGTGACATAATCAGACCTATGCTCTAGGAAAATCGCATTAGTGACTAAATGGAGCATGGATTGGAGTGGGAGATAATTGAAGCAGACAAATCCACCTGCAAGCTATTGTAATAGTCTAGGACCTAGATTCGAGGTGTAAAATGTTGAGGGCCTCCACTAAAGTGGTGGTAATGTCAGAGGAAAGGAGTAGGCATATTCAAGAAAAGTTGCAAAGATGAAATCAGGAAACCTTGGTAACAGATTGGATAAGGGAGGAGTGGGAGCTTGTGAGGAATCTAGGATGATTTCTAGTTGGGAGTCTGAGGTACTGGGAATTGTTGGTGCCTTCTACAATAATAGGGAAGTTAAGAAGCAGGGAGGGGTTAGAGGGAAAAATCTTGAGATCTGTCTTGGACATAATTAGTTTAAGATGTCTGCCTGACAGTCGGTTCAAGATTTCTGAAAGGCAGTTAGTTGGTAATTGAGATTGGAGGTCAGAAAAGAACTTGAAATAGGATAGATACATTTGATAATCATGAGCATAGAAATAGTAATTAAATCCATGAAAGCTGATGACATCATCAAATGAAGATCTGAGTGAAGATAACAGGAGAAAAGGGCGCAGGACAGAAACTGAGGGCCATCTGTGGTTAAATAGTGTGATAGAGAAGAGTATCCAGCCAAGGAGACAGAGGAGTGATCAAGTAGGTAGGCAGGAGAACAAGGAAAGAGCAGTGTCCCAAAAATCTAGAGAGAAGAGAGTATCAAAGAAGGATAATCAATAGTGTCAAAGGCTGCAGAGAAATCAAGGAAAATAAGAATTGAGAAAAGACCATTTGATTATGCAATTAAAAGATTAATAATTTTGGAGAGAGTAATTTCAGTGAAACAAGATCAGAAGTCAAATTATAAGGGGTTAAGAAGAAAGTAAGAAGGGAGAAAATGAAGGTCCCTATTGAGGACAGCCTTTTCAAAGAGTTTATCTACAATGGGTAGAAAAGAGTTAGCAGGGATAGAAGGATCAAATTTTTCCCCCAAGATAGAGAAGATATGGGCATATTTGTAATTGGTAGGAAATGAGCTAGAAGACAGGGAGATATTGAAAATAAGTGAAAAAGTGGAGATGATAGAGAGGCAACACTTTGGAAGAGACTGTCTAGAATGGGATTGCTTAAATAAGTTGAAAGTTGAGCCTTGGTAAGAAGTAAAATTGCTTCATCATGTGAGACAGAGGTGAAGGGAGAGCAAGTGTCAGAAGGTATCTGGGTGATAGATGATGAAGGGAAATGAGGGAGATCACAGTGAATGGCCTCAATTTTTCTGTGAAATATGAGCCAAGGTTCTCAACTGAGAGAGTGGGGGGAGAAGTAGCCAAGGAAAGTTTGAAGAGGGATGAAAAGGTTTGGAAGAGTGGGATAGTGAGTTGATAAGGGAAGTATAGAAGAACTGCCTAACAGCAGCAAGGGCCCAGTTGAGGTTGTGTAACATAAACTTGTAGTTACATGAATTCAATTCATCTTTATTCAGCAGTACATGTGTAGGAATGGAATGAAGGTGGTGAATAGTGGGAGTGATCCAAAATTGAGGCTTGGCTGGGCATAATTGGTCATATGATAAAGAGGTTAGGGATTCAAGAAAGGAAAATGTAGAGTCAAATTTGCTCACCAAGGGATCAAGATGGGGAAAAGATAAGAAAGTGACTAGTGTAGGGGAGATGACCTGGGAGAGAATTGAAGGGTCAAGGGATTGGAGGTTTGATGGGGATTAAGAGTAGGGTTTTGTAAGGGAAAGCAGAGGAAGAGATAAAAAGCCAGTAGATAGTGGTCAGATAAGGGGATTTAGGAATTCTTGAACACAGAAGTGGTACATTTGGGGGGTTATGGCAAGACCAATGGTATCACCATTTTTGTGTATAGCTGAGGTGGGGTGGAGGAATAACTCATAGGAAGTGAGTAGACTGTGGACCTGAATGGTCAGGATATTTGAAGGAAAGTCAATGTGTATATTGACCTCCCCTAATATGAAGGCAGGAGTTGAGGAAGTGAGAAAAATTGTGAGCCACATATGGAACTTATTGAGGAAGGAAAGATAGTGAGTAGGGGGTATGTAGGTAACAACTACCAGGATTTTGACTGGATGGTAAATATGAGTAAGATGAATGTCAAAGTAAGAGAGGTTACTGAGGTTATGGAGGAAGGCAGAGAACCTGGAAGTAGTAATGGAGCACAAAGAGTATTCCAATTCCCCCATCTCAACCAGTGAACAGAGGACAATGAGTGAAGGTATAGAAAGTATTGGAAAGGGTGACCAGGTAGGCTGTGTTATGAGGGTGAAGTCAGGCTTCAGTAAGAGTTAGTAGATGGAAGAAGGGAGAGATAAAAAGATTTTTAAAAAGGGAAGTTTGTTACCTATGCAATAAGCAATCCAGAGAACACAATGGAAGGTCTGGTTGGGGTTAGGTTGAAACTTTGGGGTGAAAGGACTAAGCAGAATGGGAATAAAGAATCAGGTGGTGGAAGTGTAGAAGGGGGTGTGGATGATCTACAAGACCTCAGAGTCACTAGAATGTGAAGGGTATTAACATGTATAAGAATGTTCATCAATCAGTGCAGGGCACCATCCTCTACCCTCAAAGCAGGAGATGGAAGAGTTGTAAAATGAAAAGTCAAAGGTTGGATTTTTCTTTGCATTAGAGGGTCTCCACATAGTCTCCACATACCATTTGGGATATTGAGCTGGCAGAAGGAGGTGGAAGTTTCTTTGTTTTAGTAGACAATAGTGGTTGTTGAGGGAAGGGAAGGGAAGGGAAGGGAAGGGAAGGGAAGGGAAGGGAAG